>NC_057799.1:496313694-496356439 GCF_018294505.1 Triticum aestivum
ACTTGAGGGGAGCAATTTAAATTTTTCTTTAAGAGAACTCTCCCTCTCATATATTTTTCCTTATGGCAAAAGTTTTGTTTGGATTCACCCAAGATCTGCCTTTGGTCTTGGAAGTTCTTACTTTTCATTTGGACTCAAAACAAAATGTTTTTCATTTGGGAAAATAACTTCTGAAAATCTTTTTGAATTTGCACTATGGCTTTTGGAAAGTCCTTTACCACTTTCAACTTTCCCTTCTTACCATGACATTTGTGCAAATCCTCTCCCCAAATCCTTCCCTCACCTTTGGATCATGTTTTACACCTAATCCAGCAAGTTGAACCTCCCCATGTGATTATTCCCATTAAAATTTCATTCAAACAAATTTCTGCCTTCTATTCTACCACTTGGAGATTTACAAAGGAACTCCATTTTCTGTTTGGACTTTTACCACCAAACTTCTTTCCCCTCCTAGTCCTTTGAACCCTCAACCTGGAACCATGAAGATCCACTAGCCTTCAGTTCAAAAATTTCAAACTACACCTGCTGCAAGTTTGGACCAGATTTGGCAAATTTGGTGAAATTCATTCAAAACCTTCCCCAAAAATTCCAAGTAAATTCAGGCAGCCCCTGGGTGCTTTGAGTGATCATCTCTCCAAGTTACAGCTCCAGAAAAATTTATCTCATAGCCAAAACCTTCTGTCGAACACCTGCAGTGCACTGTCTTTGTCAAAGTTCAGAAAGTTCAGAGATTCAGTTCAGTGCTCACTGTCGTTTTCTTCAGAGATGGACATCGATCTTGCCAGTGCCAACGCGTCGCCTTGCTCCTCGTCCTCGCCCCCTTGTTCCTGCACCGCACGAGTGCCTGGCACCTTGCGGGCGTCAGCGACGAGCAGCAGAAGGTGCGCCACCCCGTGACCAACGCCGGCGGCGGCTTTGCGGGCGCCAGCGGGAGACGCGGCGCCGACGACGCCACCCAGCGCCGCCCAAACCACCGGAGCTCGCCGCGTGGCCTTCCACTCCCCCGAACGCGCTGCCGCTCTCGTCGTGAACCGCAGGGCGCGGAGCGCACTCTCTGCCGCCGTTGAGCCCGTGCGGTCACCTCACCGTGGACCGACGCCATTACGCCAAGACCGACCCCGTTTAGCTGCAAATCGAGTCCAGTAACATCTACTGATGCTGCCCGACCGCTCAAACCCCCTGCCAACCCACTGCTCCGCCGTAATCGCTCGCCGGAGATTCACCGTTCACGGCCATCCTGTCGATCTGCCTATAAATAGGGGCCCCGAGCTTCAACTCGAGCACCCACCAGCCCTGCACTCCCCCTAGAGCACGCCTAGCCACTGGAAGAGCCCCGAGGAGGTCTCCTTCCTCGACTCCGGCCGCCGCGACCCGCCACGGGATCCAGCCCGATTCGCCCCCGTGTGTGCTCCTCCGCCTCTATTCTCGTGCCAGTAGCCTCACCTTGCATCCCTCGTTCTGACCCGCGCCTCAATTTGTAGCTTGCAGCCCTCCACCGGAGTTCCCCATCCTCACCCGAGCCACCGTCCGCCGGAGAAAGTGTCGCCGTCGACATAGTGCTCCCCGTTGGACGAGTCCACCACCCACCGACGCGGAAGAGGACGCTGAAGCTCTTGGTACCCTCCGTTTCTCCTAACTCGCCGTGGTTCGACGCCGGCGTCCACCGCAGTCTTCGGGCGGCGGCGAGCTTTTCAAACCTGACATGTGGACCCCGCATGTCAGCCTCTGTTCTTTTATTCGCGAACCGTTTTCTGTTGGCGCCTTCGGGCAAAATACGTTTCCTCCTTTGCGCTTGTGCATTCCCAGCCGAAGCATTTTCTGTTTTCTCAGTTAAAACCCTGGAACTTTTCTGTTTCATTACAGATAAGTCCCTGGACAGAAACCTTTATAACTTTTTAATAAAAAGGTATTTTTGAGTGATTCTTTTTCTGACAATCTTCAAATTTTGTCTAGTTTTTTATGGGATTTATTTGAAAAATAATTGGAAAAGTTTCTGTGTATGTGTTGGTTTTCACGTTAGTGCCTGTTTCGTGATTTGCCGTAGGTTCCGGGAGGGGTGACGGAGCCGCGAACTTCGCCGAGCTAGGCTCCGACTTGTCCGAACCAGGCAAGCATGTTTGAACATTTGATATGGCAGAGGTTTTGCATGTTCATGTGAAAGTTTGTGTGTGGCATGTGAGTATCGATAAATACCGCGTCGCTCGTAAGGCAACGACCCGGTTGTTCCGAAGTTGCGATGACCTCTGATGAGAGATGGCCTAATCATGTGATGACATGAAGGGCAGCAAGGTGGTACTGTTGTAGCATGCCAGCCTTGCGTCATCCAACTCTCTGCGACGTTAACGTGGTTGGAGCTACGTTGTCGTTCTTTTCCCGCATGTTCCGAAGTTGCGATGATCTCTGATGAGAGATGGCCTAATCATGTGATGACATGAAGGGCAGCAAGGTGGTACTGTTGTAGCATGCCAGCCTTGCGTCATCCGACTTTTCCGACGTTAACATGGTTGGAGCCGTGTTACCGTCCCTTCCCTTTTCCGTGCTACCACATGTCTCATTGCCAGGATACGGTTTAGTAAGTTGGTAACCTCTTTCCGTGTACACACCAAACAGAGAGGCCGGGATGATGGTACCTTGGACCAGGATTAAAGCCAGTCATCCGGTCAGGGGGCATGGGTGTTTCCGGTTGGGACCGAGAGGGGGGGCACCCCCTTAGAGCGCGCGTATATAAATTTGATCCCATGCTACGCGAGGTTGTAGCCTCCCCGACTCAAGGTTTTTCTTGAATGTGGCCGAGGGTGATCCCTGGCTTCGGATGGTTGAATTGGGTGTGTACTGGTTAGACGTGTTTCTTCCAAAACACCGTAGACGGAACTAGTCCCCGTGACTACTGAAATCCGTTGGCTGTGGTTAAGTACAAACTCTGCAGAGTCAATTCTTTCCAAATCATCGTATCCATGATCAGTAGTGTAAACATTATATCCATATCTATCCATGTGAAAAACTTGCCCCCGGTGAACAAGCTCAAGTGGTAAAATTTCAGATTTATTGTTATTCCAGTGGATGGACTAACTTTATTTTGTGTCTCATGCTTGTGATAATTTATGTCTCCGAACTGTTGTAATAATGAGATGTGATATAAGCCCTTTAGGTGGCGTCGCGCAGACGTCCGACTGTGGCGTGTACTCGTTTCTCACTTTCGATATAAGCCCTTTATGTGATGTCGCTCAGACGTCCGACTGCGGCATGCACTGTCTTTACTTTCTGTTATAAGCCCTTTATGTGGTGTCGCCCCGACGCCCGACTGTGGCATTATTATTCTGCATTTACCTCTCGAGGAGTCTTTCAGACACTCGTTTGGCACCCGCATTATTATTCTGCATTTTCCGCTCGAGGAGTCTTTCAGACACTCGTTTGGCACCCGCATTATTATTTCGCATTTTCCGCTCGAGGAGTCTTTCAGACACTCGTTTGGCACCAATATTACTATTCTGCAGTTTCCGCTCGAGGCGTCATTCGGACCCTCGCTTGGCACCCAGTATTTATTACCTCTATGTCTGATCGCACTGGTTAACTTGTTTATATGTTTCAATGTTTACTTTTGTTATACCTTATGTCCGAACTGTCTTGCGAGTACTTTCATAGTACTCACCTGGCTTGTGGATTTGGCCAGATGTTGACGAAGGCGATCTCTTGGATGAAGAGTTTGATAGCGCGTCCGATGCCTAGAGGAGTCCCAGTCAGTCCTGCGCGATCCCGGATATTGGTCACTTATGTTGTTTACGCTTCCGCCACCCGCAATAAGTCTTCTCGAGCCTCACTCCGACGCTCGATGAGTTGTAGTCTTCTGGAATCATGTCACTCGCTTTGCAGTGATATTTCCACCACCTTTATCATCGTGAGTTAGTAGTTGCCATCCTATCCGCCGCATTGTTTTTAGCAGCGTGCATGTAATAAACTGTTGGGCAGTCTCTGCTCAACCTTGTGTTATATTTAGTACTCCTGGTATTTTTCTTCTGTGACCAAGATTATTGTCTACTAGTGAGAAGGAACTCTTCTTCGCTGGTCCGTAAAAGGGATTGGTCTCTCAATAATTATTTTATTGAAAAACCGGTCGTGACCAGCTTGGTATCAGAGCCAGGCTGACTGTAGGAAGCCACTAGGTGCGATCGCTAATCGGTTATTAGCGTCTTTTGTGCTTTTTCAGCATTTTGCAATTGTAGCTATTTTCTGTTGGTCATCATAAATTTATGACATGACTACTCAGAATTTCTGCCTACTTTTGTAGATGGCTGGCAGCAGCTGTGAGAATCGAGTGTTCACCAACGTGCCCGAGGGGTTTGTCAAGCTCCTCATCTCCATCACCAAGCTCGCGATCGGGCCAGCAGCTCGCCCGGAGTTCACACTCTATCAGCACAAGCTCAGTGACGACGTGTCTATGCACCAAGCCGTGGTGCAGTTCAAGGGAGGACGTTCTGCTGCTCGTCACTTCCGTTTTACGGGGAGGGCCATGCCTACGGAGAGGCATGCCATGCAGATGGCTGCCCGTGAGGCGATAGCTCACCTTCGGGACATTCTTCCTACGATGAAGACTCGTCGCTACCGCTACCTCCCATGCCATGTGCCTTACACCAGCCACTATGCGTTTGCCTGCCATCGGGGAGAGCGAGATGAAGCCATCGAGATGGTTGTGGAGTATCTCAAGGCTCTGGAGGAGTCTTTCGACAACCTCGTAGATGGTCTTGTGGCTGCCCGCATGGACTTAGTCCGGGGCGGTCCTGCCAGCAGGAAGGAGCTTCTCCACACGGCGCCGCCTCTGACATTCGTCTCGTCTTCAGCCACGTATGCACCGGCCGTTTTGGCCACTGCTCGCCGTCTGCCTACCACTGAGGAGTTCGACCGAGTCATCGCTCCTACTCCAGTCAGAGCCGCACCGCCTGCCGCACGCGCTCTACCACCAGTCGCCCCCGCACCATCACCGCCGCGCAGCGTCGCACGCCAGGAGCCAGCTAGAGAGGAGGAGGTTGATTCTCCTGGACCACTGAGCCTTGCCATCGGCAAGGGGAAGGAGATCTTCACCATCTCCGACTGAGAGCACCGAGTAGCCGCGTGTTACGCCTGCTTGTATGATGTGTTGTTTTTATCTGTACGCTAGTTTGTGTTGGTGTGTTTGCTGCCTTCCGGAGTAGTACGCTAGTTTTTAATAACATGTCAGGATTGTGTACGCACAACCTGAGTGCTGTATCTTGTGTTTGCTTTCGCATGTGAGATTTGTGTTAAGCACTTCTTCTCCGTGAAAAATCATTTGTGTTTCTTTGAAAACCTAGAAGCCTTTTTGATTATTACCTTTGCAAGAGTTTTCCTGCGCTACACAGTTTTTCTCATGGGTTTTGCAAATGATACCCCAGACTGGAAAAATGTCTCGCCCATGGACTCGCTCTATGCCCAATCAGCCAGAAGAGGTTTACGGAACACAGACCAGCAACAATTTCACTCAGGGTCAGTCCAGCAAACATGACAGCGAAGCGGCACTATCTCAAGTATGCCGTCTCTTCGAGCAAAGCCAGCAACAGCACCAAGAGATGATGAACCATGTCATCAATATGGGAAACCACCGTGAACCCTATCAACCACATTCCAAGTTATCTGAGTTACAGAAGACTCGCCCCTCAACTTTTGCTCACACCGACAGGCCACTGGAAGCCGATGATTGACTTCGCGAGATCGAAAGGAAACTGATTATCGCTCAGTGCTCAGATCATGAGAAGGTGCTTTATGCACCACACTACCTTACTGGAGCAGCCGCAGCATGGTGGGAAAACTTCCTACACATGCACCCCAGGGAACACAACATCACCTGGGAAGAATTCAAGGAAGGCTTCCGTGGGGCACACATTCCCAGGAGCATCCTAAAGATCAAGAAGAGAGAGTTTGATGACCTGAAGCAAAGAGGCATGTCCGTCACAGAATACAACGGCCAGTTTACCCAACTGTCTCGTTATGCCTACGACGAGCACATGACAGAAAACAAGAAGATGGAAAAATTCCTGGACGGCCTGGCACCAGCACTGAGATGCCAACTGATTGTACACACCTTTCCAGATTTTAAGACGCTGGTGGACAAGGCCGTCACCCTGGAGAATGAGCGCCGTAGTCTGGAAGATATCCGCAAGCGGAAGAGGGACAAGACGACTCTTGCCCGCAGCAACCGAGGCAAGACTGAGGTCCCAAGGACCGACACGAGGAGATCCACGACTACGGAACCAAGACCCGTCGGACAATTTCATGCCAGAGACAAGGAGTTCACATACCGTCCAGGGGTCACCTGCTATGCTTGTGGTCAACAAGGGCATTATGCTAAACAGTGCCCGAAGCCAAGAGACACGGCACCCAAGACGAACAATGGTGGGAACAATCCAGTCCCCAAGCGCAACAACTTCAACCCCAGCAGCAACCACAGGAAGGGTCACCTGAACCATGTGACCAGGGAAGAAGCGCAGAATGCCCCAGACATCGTGCTCGGTACGTTCCCTGTCAACACAGTACCTGCCATGGTTTTGTTTGATTCTGGAGCTTCCCATTCGTTTGTTTCGAAGAGTTTTGTTTCACAACACGGTTTTCCGATACTTCCCTTGGAAAAATTTATGATCATCAAGTCCCCCGGAAATAAGCAAATTGCTCAGGGTTACTACCAAGGAGTGGTCATTGAGTTCGAAGGACTACCATTCCACGCGAATCTCATCGTGTTGGAAAGTAAAGGACTGGATGTCATTTTAGGAATGGACTGGTTAACCACCAACAAAGGATTCATCGACTGTTTCAATCGGACAGTGATTCTCACTCACCATCACGGCAAGACTATAAGAGTTTCCGCTCAAGAAAGGCCACGATCACAGAAACCAAAACTGAACAAGATGGACATCACAGAATTAAGAAAAGTGCCAGTGGTATGCGAGTTCCCTGATGTGTTCCCGGAAGAACTACCAGGCATGCCACCAGACCGAGAGATCGAATTCAGCATCAAACTAGCACCTGGCACCGCTCCCATTTATAAGAAGCCGTATAGAGTGGCACCCTCAGAATTGGTGGAGTTAAAGAAGCAGATAAAGGAATTGTTGGACAAAGGATTTATTCGAGCCAGCTCCTCACCATGGGGTTCGCCTATGTTGTTCGCCAAAAAGAAGGATGGGACACTAAGGCTGTGCATAGACTATCGAGCCCTCAATATGGTCACCATCAAAAACAAATATCCGATGCCATGAATAAATGATTTGTTTGACCAGCTCGCACAGGCCAAGGTATTCTCGAAAATTGATTTGAGATCGGGATATCACCAATTGAAGGTACGGACGGAAGATATTCCCAAGACAGCTTTCACTTCCAGATATGGGTTATACGAGTTTACAGTGATGCCTTTTGGACTAACAAACGCCCCCGCATATTTCGTCCACCTCATGAACAAAGTGTTCATGAAATTCATGGACAAATTTGTGGTGGTATTCATTGACGACATTCTAGTTTACTCAAGGACACCAGAAGAACATGCTGAGCACCTCAGAATTGTTTTGGGAGAATTGAGGAAACATCAGTTGTACGCCAAATTTAGCAAATGCGAATTTTGGCTAAGACAAGTTGGTTTCTTGGGCCATATATTGAACCAAGAAGGCGTGGCCGTAGACCCAGAAAAAGTCAAGGCCATACTGGACTGGAAGCCACCCGCAAATGTTACAGATGTGCGGAGTTTCCTAGGAATGGCCGGATATTACAGGAGATTTATTGAAGGATTCTCCACTGTGGCAAAACCTATAACACAGTTACTCAAGAAGGACAAGAAATTTATATGGACGGAAGCATGCGAGCAGAGCTTCCAAGAACTCAAGAAAAAGCTGACAACCGCACCAGTCTTAACTGTGCCAGACATACACAAGAGCTTTGAGGTGTATTGTGACGCGTCCCGAAAAGGTCTCGGATGTGTGCTAATGCAGGATGGCAAAGTTGTCGCCTATGCCTCCAGGCAACTGCGAAAACATGAGGAAAATTACCCAACACATGACCTGGAGCTAGCAGCAGTTATACATGCACTCAAGGAGTGGAGGCACTTTCTGTTGGGAAATCGCTGTGAAATATATACAGACCATAAGAGCCTCAAATATATTTTCACACGGCTAGAGCTGAATTTACGCCAACGACGCTGGTTGGAACTGGTCAAGGACTATGACGTCGGTATTCACTACCACCCAGGGAAAGCAAATGTAGTGGCCGATGCCCTTAGTCGAAACCCTAGCCCGGACAGTGACGGTCAGCAAAGCTTGAGGCCTGAGTTTCAGCGAGAGTTCACTCGGCTCAACATGATGTTAGTCTCTGAGGGCACCATATCGAACCTGGAGATACAACCCACCCTAGTGGAACAAATCAAGAAGGCTCAACAGGGACATCCCAGTATCGAGGGCATAAAGAAGAAAATGAACCTTAGCAAGACTTCAGAATTCGTCATGGACAGTGAAGGGACATTATGGTACCGAGACAGACTTTGCCTACCTAACATTGAGGGACTCAAGCAATAGATCTTGACGGAGAGCCACACCGCTCCATACTCGATCCATCCTGGAGGAACCAAAATGTACAAGGACATTCAGGAAAGATTTTGGTGGCACGGTATGAAAAGAGATATAGCCACATTCATTGCTTGTTGCGATTCATGTCAGCGCATCAAGGCCGAGCACCAAAAGCCAGCAGGGCTACTCCAGCCTAACAGGATACCAGAGTGGAAATGGGATGAAATCGGGATGGACTTCATTGTCGGATTACCCCGATCACAGCATGGGAATGACGCCATCTGGGTCATCACAGACCGACTAACCAAGGTTGCTCACTTCATTCCCGTGAAGACTACCTACTCCACACAAAGACTGGCGAAACTCTATCTCTCCCGTATAGTTTGCTTGCACGGAGTCCCAAAGACTATAATATCAGACCGAGGCACCCAATTCGTCTCCAAATTTTGGGATCACCTACAACAAGCTCTGGGCACGCAACTAGCTTTCAGTACAGCATACCACCCTCAGACTGATGGACAGACGGAACGTGTGAACCAGATCCTAGAGGATATGCTAAGAGCCTGCGTACTCACCTATGGATCCAGTTGGGAAGAGAGTTTGCCGTATGCCGAATTTGCTTACAACAACACTTACCAAGCCAGCTTGAAAATGGCACCCTTTGAAGCGTTGTACGGGAGAAGGTGTCGTACCCCATTGAATTGGTAAGAAACCGGTGACAGCCGTATCTTCGGCCCAGACATGCTCAAAGAGGCCGAGGAGAAAGTTAAGCAAATCAGGGACAGACTCAAGACAGCACAGAGCCGCCAAAAGAGCTACTATGATCAGAAGCACCGTGAGGTCAGCTTTGAACCCGGTGACTCCGTATACCTCCGAGTATCTCCTATGAGGGGTCTGCAACGGTTCAAAATTAAGGGGAAGCTAGCCCCAAGGTTTATTGGACCATTTTGTGTAAAGGCACGAAGAGGCACGGTGGCCTACCAACTAGACCTCCCCAAGGAGCTGTCAGACGTCCATGACGTGTTCCACGTCTCACAGTTAAGAAAATGTGTGAGCAATCCAGAAAAACATGTACCTCATGAGGACATTGATGTGCAACCAGATCTCACCTACAGAGAAAGTCCAGTAAAGGTTTTAGAAGAGTCTGAACGGAGGACCCGACAGAAAACGACAAGATTTTTCAGGGTTCAGTGGAGCAACCACACTGAGGATGAAGCCACATGGGAGAGGGAAGATTTCCTCCGAGCAGAGTATCCATATCTATTTGAGGATCAGCCGAAATCTCGAGGACGAGATTTTTCCTAAGGGGGTAAGTGTTGTGACACCCAAGTTTTTATTTGGATTTTTCAAAAAAGATTTCTATTTCTACTTGAGGGGAGCAATTTAAATTTTTCTTTAAGAGAACTCTCCCTCTCATATATTTTTCCTTATGGCAAAAGTTTTGTTTGGATTCACCCAAGATCTGCCTTTGGTCTTGGAAGTTCTTACTTTTCATTTGGACTCAAAACAAAATGTTTTTCATTTGGGAAAATAACTTCTGAAAATCTTTTTGAATTTGCACTATGGCTTTTGGAAAGTCCTTTACCACTTTCAACTTTCCCTTCTTACCATGACATTTGTGCAAATCCTCTCCCCAAATCCTTCCCTCACCTTTGGATCATGTTTTACACCTAATCCAGCAAGTTGAACCTCCCCATGTGATTATTCCCATTAAAATTTCATTCAAACAAATTTCTGCCTTCTATTCTACCACTTGGAGATTTACAAAGGAACTCCATTTTCTGTTTGGACTTTTACCACCAAACTTCTTTCCCCTCCTAGTCCTTTGAACCCTCGACCTGGAACCATGAAGATCCACTAGCCTTCAGTTCAAAAATTTCAAACTACACCTGCTGCAAGTTTGGACCAGATTTGGCAAATTTGGTGAAATTCATTCAAAACCTTCCCCAAAAATTCCAAGTAAATTCAGGCAGCCCCTGGGTGCTTTGAGTGATCATCTCACCAAGTTACAGCTCCAGAAAAATTTATCTCATAGCCAAAACCTTCTGTCGAACACCTGCAGTGCACTGTCTTTGTCAAAGTTCAGAAAGTTCAGAGATTCAGTTCAGTGCTCACTGTCGTTTTCTTCAGAGATGGACATCGATCTCGCCAGTGCCAATGCGTCGCCTTGCTCCTCGTCCTCACCCCCTTGTTCCTGCACCGCACGAGTGCCTGGCACCTTGCAGGCGTCGGCGACGAGTAGCAGAAGGTGCGCCACCCCGTGACCAACGCCGGCGGCGGCTTTGCGGGCGCCGACGACGCCACCCAGCGCCGCCCAAACCACCGGAGCTCGCCGCGTGGCCTTCCACTCCCCCGAACGCGCTGCCGCTCTCGTCGTGAACCGCAGGGCGTGGAGCGCGCTCTCTGCCGCCGTTGAGCCCGTGCGGTCACCTCACCGTGGACCGACGCCATTACGCCAAGACCGACCCCGTTTAGCTGCAAATTGAGTCCAGTAACATCTACTGATGCTGCCTGACCGCTCAAACCCCCTGCCAACCCACTGCTCCGCCGTAATCGCTCGCCGGAGATTCACCGTTCACGGCCATCCCGTCGGTCTGCCTATAAATAGGGGCCCCGAGCTTCAACTCGAGCACCCACCAGCCCTGCACTCCCCCTAGAGCACGCCTAGCCACTGGAAGAGCCCCGAGGAGGTCTCCTTCCTCGACTCCGGCCGCCGCGACCCGCCACGGGATCCAGCCCGATTCACCCCCGTGTGTGCTCCTCTGCCTCCATTCTCGTGCCAGTAGCCTCACCTTGCATACCTCGTTCTGACCCGCGCCTCAGTTTGTAGCTTGCAGCCCTCCACCGGAGTTCCCCATCCTCACCCGAGCCACCGTCAGCCGGAGAAAGTGTCGCCGTCGACATAGTGCTCCCCGTTGGACGATTCCACCACCCACCAACGCGGAAGAGGACGCTGAAGCTCTTGGTACCCTCCGTTTCTCCTAACTCGCCGTGGTTCGACGCCGGCGTCCACCGTAGTCTTCGGGCGCCGGCGAGCTTTTCAAACCTGACATGTGGACCCCGCATGTCAGCCTCTATTCTTTTATTCGCGAACCGTTTTCTGTTGGCTCCTTCGGGCAAAATACGTTTCCTCCTTTGCGCTTGCGCATTCCCAGCCGAAGCGTTTTTTGTTTTCTCAGTTAAAACCCTGGAACTTTTCTATTTCATTACAGATAAGTCCCTGGACAGAAACCTTTATAACTTTTTAATAAAAAGGTATTTTTGAGTGATTCTTTTTCTGGAAATCTTAAAATTTTGTCTAGTTTTTTATGGGATTTATTTGAAAAATAATTGTAAAAGTTTCTGTGTATGTGTTGGTTTTCACGTTAGTGCCCGTTTCGTGATTTGCCGTAGGTTCCGGGAGGGGTGACGGAGCCGCGAACTTCGCCGAGTTAGGCTCCGACTTCTCCGAACCAGGCAAGCATGTTTCAACATTTGATATGGCAGAGGTTTTGCATGTTCATGTGAAAGTTTGTGCGTGGCATGTGAGTATCGATAAATACCGCGTCGCTCGTAAGGCAACGACCCGGTTGTTCCGAAGTTGCGATGACCTCTGATGAGAGATGGCCTAATCATGTCATGACATGAAGGGCAGCAAGGTGGTACTGTTGTAGCATGCCAGCCTTGCGTCATCCGACTCTCTGCGACGTTAACGTGGTTGGAGCTACGTTGTCGTTCTTTTCCCGCATGTTCCGAAGTTGCGATGATCTCTGATGAGAGATGGCCTAATCATGTGATGACATGAAGGGCAGCAAGGTGGTACTGTTGTAGCATGCCAGCCTTGCGTCATCCGACTTTTCCGACGTTAACACGGTTGGAGCCGTGTTACCGTCCCTTCCCTTTTCCGTGCTACCACATGTCTCATTGCCAGGATACGGTTTAGTAAGTTGGTAACCTATTTCCGTGTACACACCAAACAGAGAGGCCGGGATGATGGTACCTTGGCCCAGGATTAAAGCCAGTCATCCGGTCAGGGGGCATGGGTGTTTCCGGTTGGGACCGAGAGGGGGGGCACCCCCTTAGAGCGCGTGTATATAAATTTGATCCCATGCTACGCGAGGTTGTAGCCTCCCCGACTCAAGGTTTTTCTTGAATGTGGCCGAGGGTGATCCCTGGCTTCGGATGGTTGAATTGGGTGTGTACTAGTTAGACGTGTTTCTTCCAAAACACCGTAGACGGAACTAGTCCCCGTGACTACTGAAATCCGTTGGCTGTGGTTAAGTACAAACTCTGCAGAGTCAATTCTTTCCAAATCATCGTATCCATGATCAGTAGTGTAAACATTATATCCATATCTATCCGTGTGAAAAACTTGCCCCCGGTGAACAAGCTCAAGTGGTAAAATTTCAGATTTATTGTTATTCCAGTGGATGGACTAACTTTATTTTGTGTCTCATGCTTGTGATAATTTATGTCTCAGAACTGTTGTAATAATGAGATGTGATATAAGCCCTTTAGGTGGCGTCGCGCAGACGTCCGACTGTGGCGTGTACTCGTTTCTCACTTTCGATATAAGCCCTTTATGTGATGTCGCTCAGACGTCCGACTGCGGCATGCACTGTCTTTACTTTCTGTTATAAGCCCTTTATGTGGTGTCGCCCTGACGCCCGACTGTGGCATTATTATTCTGAATTTACCTCTCGAGGAGTCTTTCAGACACTCGTTTGGCACCCGCATTATTATTCCGCATTTTCTGCTCGAGGAGTCTTTCAGACACTCGTTTGGC
The DNA here is from genome assembly GCF_018294505.1 of Triticum aestivum. Taxonomy (NCBI): domain Eukaryota; kingdom Viridiplantae; phylum Streptophyta; class Magnoliopsida; order Poales; family Poaceae; genus Triticum; species Triticum aestivum. The sequence goes on from NC_057799.1 coordinate 496,327,012, forward strand.
ACCCGCATTATTATTTCGCATTTTCCGCTCGAGGAGTCTTTCAGACACTCGTTTGGCACCAATATTACTATTCTGCAGTTTCCGCTCGAGGCGTCATTCGGACCCTCGCTTGGCACCCAGTATTTATTACCTCTATGTCTGATCGCACTGGTTAACTTGTTTATATGTTTCAATGTTTACTTTTGTTATACCTTATGTCCGAACTGTCTTGCGAGTACTTTCATAGTACTCACCTGGCTTGTTGATTTGGCCAGATGTTGACGAAGGCGATCTCTTGGATGAAGAGTTTGATAGCGCGTCCGATGCCTAGAGGAGTCCCAGTCAGTCCTGCGCAATCCCGGATATTGGTCACTTATGTTGTTTACGCTTCCGCCACCCGCAATAAGTCTTCTCGAGCCTCACTCCGACGCTCGATGAGTTGTAGTCTTCTGGAATCATGTCACTCGCTTTGCAGTGATATTTCCACCACCTTTATCATCGTGAGTTAGTAGTTGCCATCCTATCCGCCGCATTGTTTTTAGCAGCGTGCAAGTAATAAACTGTTGGGCAGTCTCTGCTCAACCTTGTGTTATATTTAGTACTCCTGGTATTTTTCTTCTGTGACCAAGATTATTGTCTACCAGTGAGAAGGAATTCTTCTTCGCTGGTCCGTAAAAGGGATTGGTCTCTCAATAATTATTTTATTGAAAAAACGGTCGTGACACCCGCTGCCATGCTCCTCCCCGCGGCCCCTGCGCCGCCCTGCCCAACCGGCCGACCTCGCCGGAGCAAGAAGTAATTTTTTCTCTTTTTTTCCTGTTTTTTTGTTCTCTATTTTCTTGATTTGTTTTAGGTTAGTGCTAGGTTTAATTAGGTGTAGTTTTGAGTTTTTAGGTTTAGGTTAGTGCTAGGTTTAGGTTTAGTTTTGAGTTTTTAGGTTTAGGTTAGTGCTAGGTTTAGGTGTAGTTTTTTCCTGTTTTGTTTTAGGTTAGTGCTAGGTTTAAGAAGAGGAAGAAGAAGAAGAAGAAGAAGAAAAGGAAAAAACAGAAAGAAGAAGAAGAAGAAGAAAAAGAGGGTTCCTCGGTGTCGATGGTACCCTAAATAGCAAGTATCATCAGTGCGAGGTACATGTGGCCGTCGGCGTTGAATACTACATCCTTGTCCCACAAGTGACACGGGGGTCCTGCGTCCAGCAGCAACAGTTCTCGGCGTCGATGGCGGTCAAACACCATTGCAAATTTGTCTGGCAGCCTCAGAGATGACGATTGAAAGCTAAGTGTTGAAACTTGAAACACCCAAACTAACTCACGTCGGTTTGGTTGTTTGAAATTTCAAAACTTGGCTTTAATCCTCATTGCAGAGGCTGCCAGACAAATTCGCAAAGGTGTTTGACCGTCATCGGCCACCAGAACTATTGTTGCGGGACGCCGGGCGCCGGCTTCACTTGTGGGATGTGGATCTAGTGTTCAACGCCGACCGCCTCATGTACCTTGCACCGAGGGTAGTTGCTATTTAGTTTACCCGGGGACGAGCGGGTTAGAGGGTTCCTCGATGTCGATGGTACCGTAAATAGCATGTGTCGTCAGTGCGAGGTACATGTGGCCGTCGGTGTCGAATACTTGCTATGTTACGCATCTTTCGATTTAAATATGCAGGTATTTCGTCGCTGCGAGGGTCTAGTGTTCGACGAGCTCCGCCCCTGTGTTCGTTGGTGAGCACAAATGACACCTCCTCCTCCTCCCCCTTCATTTGATCTGCTCTGGTCTTCGTGCCGATGAAACTTGCTAGCTATAGGTGTCAATCATCAGTATGCGTAACCACTATGCGTCTCCCGTTCGAAAGGGTTACATCTATAAATATGCATGCATTTGCATATTTATAATCGTGATTCTTTCAAATTGTCCGACGTTATCCATGGACAGCCCGAGTATGTGTAGATTGGGTTCGTTTTCCCATATGCTCAGCTCCGGATCCGATTCAAAATTTCGTCAGTGCCTCCCTATTGTTCTCCGGGTACACATTCTCTCTGCTTATTACCGAGACGTGTATCAGGAGAACAGCGGGGAGGTGCTGCCGAAATTTTGCGTTGGATCCGGAGCAGGCATGGGAAAACGAACCCGATCTACACATACTCGGGTGGGATTAGGACCTATCTTTACCTATTAGCGTGTATGACGCATGGACGTAATAAAACTAACAAACTCCATTAACTGATGGATATGGTTTGCTTAATTATGTATATATTTCTTGTGTGTCCAGTAGGAAGTCAATATGAGTGATCGTGCATGGATGTACACCGGTACACTAGTCAGTAAGTTTGGACCGAGGAATGGTTAACAAAAACCAAGGGGTTTGTTAGAGCCGCATTTGCAAATGGCCAGGAATTTAGCTGTTGCCCCTATGCCGGTTGCGACAACTATAAAAAGAGGGACGCACTTGAAATGAGTAAAGACCTGCAAAAGTTTTGTTTTACGCCTGGTTACACGGTCTGAACATTACATGGTGAGTCTGCCCAACGTGCCAGAGCCGAGGTTCGTCATCGCACCGACGAGCATGGTACCGGGACCGCAGACATGGTGCAAGACTTTGACGATGCTCGGGACTCGGACGAGGAGATGGAGGAATCTGCAAAGGCCTTCACTGAAATGTTGGAGTCCTCAAAACGTCCTCTCCACGAGCACACCGAGCTTTGTCAGCTGGATGCCATCTCACAAATAATGGCTTTGAAGGCTCAATTCAACTTGGGCAGAGAATGCTACGACGCGATGATGACAATATTCAGACGATTTCTACCCAAAGGCCAAGTGCTACCTCCAAACCTGTACCAGTCAGACAAAATCCTCCGTGCTCTTAAGATGCCCTATGAGAAGATACATGCTTGTGAGAAAGGATGTGTCTTATTTAGGCTTCAGTATGAGGACTTGAACTATTGTCCCATTTGCAATTCCTCCAGGTATGTTGTGGTAGACAACGGTATGGGTGAGAAGACGACGCAGACCAAAATACCCGTTAATGTTCTTTGGTATATGTCAATCGTACCAAGACTTCAACGTCTTTTCATGGTCGAAGAGACAGCCAGACAGATGACATGGCACAAAACGGGCAAAAGAACCAAACTAGATGCAGATGGGAATGTGATGATGGTGCACACATCGGATGGTGAAGCGTGGAAGCGCTTCGATGCATTACATAAGGAAAAAACGGCAGATCCAAGGCATCCTTGAGTCGCCGTCAGCACATTGGTTCAGTGTGTTTGGTCAGATGGCAGCCCCATACAGCTGTTGGCCCATGTTTGTCATTCCACTCAATCTCCCCCCCGGGGGAGATTATGCAACGAAAGAATATTTTCCTGACGTTGATAATTCCAGGGCCCAACTATCCAGGGAAGAATATGAATGTGTACATGAAGCCGCTTATGGACGAATTGCAAGAAGCTTGGGACAATGGGTTCAAGACATACGACGCCTTTAGCAAACAGAACTTCATAATGCGTGCCTGGTACATGTACTCGACGCATGACTTGCCGGCGTATGTGCTATTCGTTGGTTGGTGTGTGCATGGAAGGTTCCCGTGCCCCACACGCAAGGGAGCTCTTGAGTTTCGTTGGCTGACGGCAGGGCGCAAGTATAGTTGCTTCGACTTGCATAGACCGTTTCTACATCCTGGCCATAAGTTCAGGAAAGACAAGAAGAACTTCATCAAAGCTAGAGTTGTCAAACACTCTGCACCACCTGCGTTGACAGGCCAACAGACCCTAGATCGGTTAAACGCTCTCGAGCCAGATCCAGAGCGTCCAGGGTATTTCAAGGGGTATAATAAGGAACACGCCTAGACTCACAAGACATGCTTCTGGGATCTGCCTTACATCAGAGACCTCCTTTGCCCACACAACATCGACGTGATGCACAATGAAAAGAATATCGCCGAAGCCATTTTTGGTACATTTTTCGGCATAGAGGGGAAATCAAAGGATAATACTAAGGCTAGAGTCGATCAAGAGGAGCTATGTGATAGACCGTTACAAAACATGAAAGAACCGAAAGGAAAGGGGATCAAATGGACGAAGCGAAAGGCATGGTTCAATCTTGGAAGGCTAGCTATGAAGGAAATTATTTTGTGGGTGAAAATGCAGTTGATGTTCCCCAATGGGTATGCAGCAAATCTAAAGAGGGGAGCGAGTCTTCAAAAATTGAAAATATTTGGTCTAAAAAGTCATGATTGGCACATATGGATTGAGCGGATAATGCCGGTGATGTTGCGTGGCTTCATCCCTGAGGATGAATGGCTAGTACTGGCAGAGCTGAGCTATGTCTTCCGTGTTCTTTGTGCGAATGAACTATCGCCTGGCCTCCTAGAAGAAATGGAACAGTTGGCGCCGGAGTTAATCTGCAAGTTAGAGAAGATCTTTCCGCCAAGCTTCTTTAATCCAATGCAACACTTGATTTTGCATCTCCCGACCGAGGCACGATTAGGGGGGCCTGTGCAAAATCGTTGGTGCTACTCAACTGAGAGGATGCAGAAGACGCTTCGAGCAAAATGTAAAAATAAACGTAGAATGGAAGCATCGATGGCGGAGGTATTCATCACTAAGGAGGCGGCAAACTTCGTGATAGCACACTACAAAGCCAAAAATCATCATTTGCATAATCCGAAGCCTCGGTACAATGCTGACGAACCTCAAAAGGGTCAATCCAACCTCAGCCTATTCAAAGGGAATCTTGCACCAGCCGGTGGTTGGAAACCAGTAAGGTTGGATGTTGAAGAATGGCGGACCATTTCGCTGTATCTCTTCTACAACCTAACAGAAGTGCGGCCGTACATCGAGAAAGATCTCGGTACATTGTTTCACAACTTCTAATTCCTTTGAACTTCTCTTATTCCTGGATATTTGATGCAGTCGATACGTTGCCATATTCTCGTATGGAGCGGTGATCCAAAAGGATTCTGTCAAAGAGTATGAGCTTCTGGCAAAACAAGGAGCCGAATTTCCCGGTTTCATCTCTTGGTTCAAAAATCGGTAATTTCCATTAGACCCTTTCTTTTCTTTGGCTAATTTGCGACTAATGCAACAATCCTTTCGTATTAAACTTGTAGGCTAATTCAGAGATTATGGATGCCAAATTGAGACAAGTAGCTAATGGTTTTGACTATAAGGTCCGTTCATTTGACAAATACGACATCAACGGGTATCGCTTTCATACCTATGGCAAAGAGCTATCTATGGCCAACCGAAACTCTACAAATTGATTGTGTCTCTGCTATCGGCGAAGGAGGTATCGAGTATTATGGAAGAGTTGAAGCAATTTATGAACTTGAATTCTATGGTGAAAACCCACCAAACGTCGTAGTCTTCAGATGTTATTGGTTCCAGCCGAGGGAGACTAGAAGGACTCATGAACATATAGGGCTAGTCGAAATCAAACAAAGCACCCATCTGGATGTTCCCGATGTCTATATTACGGGTCAACAGGCAACCCAATATTCTATCTACTGTGGGCCTGTCAAAGTGATCCAAATCTCAATAGTTGGGACGTCGTTTATGAAGTGCCGCCACGTGTTAGACCACCTCCCCCCAATGAAAAGGATTATGAACCTCACATTAACCAAGACACATACGACGAAGGAGAATTCTTCCAAGAAACACGTCTTTCCAAAAAACGTTTCAAGAACCGCTCTACTCCACCCCAGAACATTGAAGTAGACAACGATAGTGAATCCGACTTCACCCCTGAGCCGGAACAAGAAGAGCCGGACGAAGAAGAAGTTACTGCTGCAGATGACCTGTCAATGCTTGAATGATTACGTAAAGGTGGCCTTCCACATGATGATGCATTTATTAATGATGATGATGAGCATGTCATTACCGATAGTGATGATGATGATGCTTTTATTAATGATGATGATGAGCACGTCATTACCGATAATGATTATTAGGTATTCAAATTTTTATGTTGTACTTGATTTATATAGTTATTTGTATGATTGTATGATTTATATAGTTGGTATTTATAATTTTCTTACTTTGTATGATTGTTTCTTATACATAGTGCCATGGTCTCGATTTCCGTCCCGGTCGGCCCTCGCCCGCTTTATGATTCGGATGTGGTAAATTCCCTTTCATAACTATTTGTTGCATTTCGCATTTATGACAATTATGGCCATCAAGTTGACATAGAGATATTTTAATCTAGGAGGTATGTGAACCGGAATTTGAAACGGACCCTCTTGTCAAGAAGTTAAAGTTAGTTGAAAAAGAAAATGAGTATTTGAAAGAAAAAATTAAAAGAATTGAAGAAGAGAAGATGACATTGGTGTTGTATGTTGCCGATGCCATCGATGATCACAAGATGAAGATGGATGCAATGCGCCTGAAGCTTAAGAAGATTAGAAAATATGCCATTGATAATGAGGTTTGGTATCATTATGTCGTTGGATCAATTGTTACCTTAGTTGCGATCTTCATCACATTTGTTGTCATGAGGGTAAGTTTTCTGTAGTGTTTTGCTTTAAAAATAGATACTTAGCTTATTTTCCTCCTAAATGGCATAATTACCTAAGTTTGATAAAAAAATGAGCTATACTTAGCTTATTCAGTTCATTTATGACATACTTAGCATAATTACGTAAAAATGGCATGATAATCTTTGTTAGCTCCAAAATGATATAGACTTAGCTTATTTTCCTCGAAAATGACATAATAACCTTACTAAGCTCCAAAATGACCTATTTACCTACCTTAGCTCTAAAATGACCTACACTTAGCATTTCTACCTAGCTTAGCAATAAAATGACATTTTTACCTACCTTAGTTAGAAGAAGAAGAAGATAAAGAAGAGGACAGGAGAAAAAGAAAGAGAAGAAAAAAAATCTTCTTCTTCTTCTAACTAGTCTTCTTCTTCTTCTTCTAACTAGTCTTCTTCTTCTTCTTCTAACTTTCATCTTTGACAATTTACAGATTTAATTTACATGAGGAAGTTTGGATTCATGGAGTGTACTATTCTTCTGGTGTTTCCTTGTTGTTTATGAAAACTTGTTTGGATATGTATGTCTATATGGATATGTTGTTGGAAACTTGTTTCTGGTTATGTATATATGGATATGTTGGACTTTGTGGAACTATGTTGTTGGATTGGATGAAATATGTTGTTGGACATGCTGTTGGATATGTTGGATATGTATGCATGTATATCTGTGTTTGAAACCATGTCTAATTAATGGGATTTAAATAAAAACAGGGGATATATAGCCTCTTTGCCGTCCGCTAGCAGACGACAAAGAGCTTTGTCGTCCGCTAGCAGACGGCAAAGAGGACATGTGGCAGTTACCTGTGCAAACTGGGAACACTGGCTGCCTATTTGTCCATTTCACCGTCTGCTGGCAGACGGCAAAGTGACCAGCTATGCCGTCTGCCAGCAAACGGCAATGATTCAAACCCCTTTGTCGTCTGCTGTCGGACGGCATATCTGGACACGTGGCAGCTTCCCAGTGCTGCCTAGGTGGGCTCTTTGCCGTCTGTCAGCGGATGACAAAGATCTTTGACTCTTTGCCGTCCGCTGGCAGATGGCAAAGAGCGTCGTTAACCCCCTAACGACTCTCACGCCACCGCACTGCCGTCAGCTGTCTTTGCCATCTGCTGGCCTCGGATGGCGGACGGCGTAATCCTTTGCCGTCCGTTTCTAAGAAGCGGGCAGCAAAGAAGGCCTTTCCTGGCAGGCGTTCATCCGGACAGTTTGTCGTCCACAAGCGGACGACAAAGAAGTTTACCGTCCGTGATCTATGCCTTTACCATCCACCATGGCAGACGGCAAAGAAGTTGATTCCAGTAGTGAACAGGAGTGTTGTGTTTAATTTTGGGATTTTTCGGCGTTCGTTTGGGATTTTTATACATTAACTGGGTTTTCTGGGCATTTTATGTGCATAATTCAAATTTGAGCTACATGCACATCCTCCAGTGCATATAAATTGGTTGACAAATCAAATCTGTGTCCTGCGGTGCATGCTTAGGTCCCATGCAAGAAATGGGAATGAATTTCAAACACGCTGCCACCGTCACTCGGCCGCAAACATTGAGATACTTGGTTTTTAAATTCTAGCAAATCCAAAACTTGTCTGAAATTCATGAAACTTGGCATGCTATCATGGAGCGGCATCAACATGCCGTGGTAAATTTTTTGTCCTATTTGGGTAGGTTTGGGTATAAGCTTCTCACAAACCAGAGCTTCTCACAACAAGCGTGATGGTTTAGGTAGGGAACGTGCCACCTTTGGGGACGAAACGATATCCGTTGCCTCTTATTGCTTTCAAATTTGTTCTAGTGTCAACATAGAACAACATGAGTGTTGTTTTAATTTTGGAATTTTTCGGGGTTCGTTTGGACATTTTTATACATTAACTGGGTTTTCCAGGCATTTTATGTGCATAATTCAAATTTGAACAACATGCACATGCTCCAGTGCATATAAATTGGTTGAAAAATCAAATCTATGTCCTTCGATGCATGCTTAGGTCCCATGCGAGAAACGGGAATGAATTTCAAACACCCTGCCACCGTCACTCGGCCGCAAACATTGAGATACTTGGTTTTAAAATTCTAGTAAATCCAAAACTCGTCTGAAATTCATGAAACTTGGCATGCTATCATGGAGCGGCATCAACATGCTGTGGTAAAATTTTTGTCCCATTTGGGGCAGGTTTGGGTATAAGCTTCTCACAACAAGCGTGATGGTTTTGGTAGGGAAAGTGCCACCTTTGGGGACAAAATGATATCCGTTGCCTCTTATTGCTTTCAAAAAGTTTCTAGTGTCAACATAGAACAACAGGAGTGTTGTGTTTAATTTTGGAATTTTTCGGGGTTCGTTTGGACATTTTTATACATTAAGTTTGTTTTGTAGGCATTTCAGATGCATAATTCATATTTGAACTACATGCACATGGTCCAGTGCATACAAACTGGTTCAAAAATCAAATATGTGTCCTTGGTTGAATGCTTAGGTCCCATGCAAAAATGGGATTGAATTACAAACATGCTGCCACCGTCACTCGGCCGCAAACATTGAGATACTTGGTTTTTAAATTCTAGTAATCCAAAACTCGTGTGAAATTCATGAAACTTGGCATGCTATCATGGAGCGGCATCAACAAGTCGTGGTAAAAATTTGCCCCATTTGGGCAGGTTTGGGTATAAGCTTCTCACAAACCAGAGCTTCTCACAACAAGCGTGATGGTTTCGGTAGGGAACGTGCCACCTTTGGGAACAAAATGATATCTGTTGCCTCTTAATGCTTTCAAATTTTTTCTAGTGTCAACATAGAACAACATGAGTGTTGTGTTTAATTTTGGAATTTTTCGGGGTTCGTTTTGACATTTTTATACATTAACTTGGTTTTCCAGGCATTTTATGTGCATAATTCAAATTTGAACTACATGCACATGCTCCAGTGCATATAAATTTGTTAAAAATCAAATCTATGTCCTTCGGTGCATGCTTAGGTCCCATGCAACAAAAGGGAATGAATTTCAAACACCCTGCCACCGTCACTCAGCCGCAAACATTGAGATACTTGGTTTTAAAATTCTAGTAAATCCAAAACTTGTTTGAAATTCACGAAACTTGGCATGCTATCATCGAGCGGCATCAACATGCCATGGTAAAAAATTTGTCCCATTTGGGGCAGGTTTGGGTATAAGCTTCTCACAAACCAGAGCTTCTCACAACAAGCGTGATGGTTTTGGTAGGGAACGTGCTACCTTTGGGGACGAAACGATATCCATTGCCTCTTATTGCTTTCAAACTTTTTCTAGTGTCAACATAGAACAACAGGAGTGTTGCGTTTAATTTCGGAATTTTTGGGGTTCGCTTGGCCATTTTTATACATTAACTTTGTTTTGTAGGCATTTCAGATGCATAATTCAAATCTTAACTACATGCACATGCTCCAGTGCATATAAACTGGTTGAAAAATCAAATCCGTGTCCTTGGTTGCATGCTTAGGTCCCATGCAAGAAATGGGAATGAATTTCAAACACGCTGCCACCGTCACTCGGCCTTAAACATTGAGATACTTGGTTTATAAATTCTAGTAAATCCAAAACTCGTGTGAAATTCATGAAACTTGGCATGCTATCATGGAGCGGCATGAACATGCCGTGGTAAAAAAATTATCCCATTTGGGCAGGTTTGGGTATAAGCTTCTCACAAACTAGAGTTTCTCACAACAAGCTTGATGGTTTCAGTAGGGAACGTGCCACCTTTGGGGACGAAACGATATATGTTGCCTCTTATTGCTTTCAATTTTTTTCTAGTGTTAACATAGAACAACATGAGTGTTGTGTTTAATTTTGGAATTTTTTGGGGTTCGTTTGGACATTTTTACACATTAATTGGGTTTTCCAGGCATTTTATGTGCATAATTCAAATTTGAACTACATGCGCATGCTCCAGTGCATATACATTGGTTGAAAAATCAAATATATGTCCTTTGGTGCATGCTTAGGTCCCATGCAAGAAACATGAATGAATTTCAAACACCCTGCCACCGTCACTTGGCCGCAAACATTGAGATACTTGGTTTTTAAATTCTAGTAAATCCAAAACTTGTCTGAAATTCATGAAACTTGGCATGCTATCATGGAGCGGCATCAACATGTCGTGGTAAAAAAATTGTCCCATTGGGGCAGATTTGGGTATAAGCTTCTTAGAAACCAGAGCTTCTCACAACAAGCGTGATGGATTTGTCTGCGTTCTGGGAACGGGGGTCCCCAGACTTGCCTGCCTGTGGCCCACGGCGTGGCTGTGCTGCAGCCGGTGCGGCCCATCTTCATCAGCAGGACATTCAAGACCCTCGCGAGGGGCCAAGCCTTGCGAGGCGGATGACGCAAGACCTCCTGAGGAGCGGCTTCACCAGGCTGCCTCGCGAGGAGCGGAGAAATCAAGGCAGGGCAAACCTCGCGAGGTTCTCGTGACGTGAGCCATGACGATCAAGATCAGGCGGGCGCCAGCGCGCGCAGTGTCCTTGTTTCCTCTTTGGTGCTAAGGAGGCAAACGCAGGCGCGGAGTACCGAGGCATCAAGCAAAGGTTTCCATATTAGTGCAACGAGACCAAGACCAGCAGGACGGAGGTCACCATGGAGCCCAAGACGGCGTCACCACCAGAGCCTTTTGTAGGCGAAGACCACTTTTGTCAGGATAAGTTGTACTAGCTGTCCCCTTTCAAATTGGCCGTTGTTGGCTCCCTTCCAGCTCAATATTTGGGAAGAGGACCAGGTCCTATATAAGTAGAGCGAGCCACCAGCTTAGAGGGCGGACAGATTGAGAGGCATCTCACCCACACAAGTTCGCCAAGCACAAGAACACCTCAACCTCAGGAGGCTGTTCTTCCCCTTCTACTGTTCACCATCAGCCCAAGAGGCAATCCACCACCACCACACTGGAGTAGGGTATTACACCACAACGGTGGCCCGAACCAGTATAAATCTTGTGTCCTTTGTGCTGTGAGTTCGTCGAGTTCGTCCGCGAGATCTTAGCGAGCTAGGGCGTAGATCGTAGGGAGGAAATCTTCGCGCGCACCCAAGTGTTCGAACCTTGAGGGTTTTGCCGGAACCCGTGATCCGACATTTGGCGCGCCAGGTAGGGGTGCGCCGTAGCTCCTCTCCGCCAATCTATGCTCCACCGCCACCGCACTTCGCCCTCATGGCAGGTGCCCCGCTACCGACTCCAACGGCCGGCGCTGACAACGGGGCCAGGGGGCTCCAAGCCCTGGCCCCCGCCCTGCAGCAGGTGCTTTGGCCGCCCAAGTTCAAGCCGGAGATGCCGCCGTGCTACGATGGTGCGCTGGACCCGTCGGCTTTTCTGCTGGCATACGAGGAGGCCGTTCTCGAGGCCGGGGGCGACGACAAGGTCATGGCCAACTGACTCCCCATGGCCCTCGCCGGTGAGCCACGCGCCTGGCTGCTCAACCTCCCTGGATCCACGGTGGCATCCTGGGAGGAACTCCACGGCCTCTTCATTGCGTGCTACGCGGCACCGGCGCACCACGCGGTCGTGGCCCTGCTTGGCGGCTCTCAAGCGCCGCCTTCGGATCGCCACATCAAGTCGTTCCTCCGCCAGATTGGTGCTGCTTCCAAGCGCTCGGGGGCTCCGCCGGGTTGGGCTGCGCCCAAGGCCGACCTCACCTTCAGCTCAGAGGACCACCCCGTCACCACCGCCGGCTCGGGCATGCTTCCGATGCTCTGCACGCCCACCATCTGCAACGTGGCCGTCACCAAGACCCTCATCGACGGTGGCGCCGGCCTCAACTTGCTTTCCGTGGAGGCCTTCAGCATTCTTCACGTGCCGCACGAGCGGCTCAGCCTCAGCAAGTCTTTCTCAGGAGTCGGTGGTGGCGGCACCCGCTCCCTGGGGCAGATCCGCCTCCCCGTCACCTTCGGCACGCGTGACAACTACCGCACCGAGCTGGTCGACTTCGACATCGCCCGCATCGGCCTCCCATACAACGCCATTCTCGGGTACCCAGCTCTGGCCCGGTTCATGGCGGCGACTCATCCGGCCTACAACCTCATGAAGATGCCCGGAAGCAAAGGCGTCTTCACTCTCAGGGGGGATGCCAAGGAGGCCCTGGCGGCGCTCAAGCTCGCCCTCAAGACCGCTGCGGCGGTGCAGCCTGCCGACGCGGGCACCTCCGAGCCCAAGGGAGCCGCACCAACCAAGAAGAAGCAGTTGTTCACACAAGACAAGGCGGAAACCAAGCAGGTGCCAGTCAACAAGGACGGGTCCTCAGGAGCCACCTTTACCATAGGTGCCGGCCTGGACCCAAGCCAGAGGAAGCATTGGTGAAGTTCTTGCACACAAACAAGGATATATTCGCATGGGAGCCCAATCAGCTGGTGGGAGTCCCGAGAGAGGTGATTCAGCATCATTTAAGGGTATGCCCCAATGTGCGCCCTGTGAAGCAGCGGGTGAGACGGTAGTCCATGGAGAAGCAGGCCCTCATCGTCCAAGAGACCCGCAAGTTGGAGGCGGCGGGTGCCATTCGCGAGGTTTGGTACCCCGAATGGCTGGCGAACCCCATCGTAGTGCCGAAGAAAGGCGGGAAGGAGCGAATGTGCGTCGACTTCACCAACCTCAACAAGGCCTGCCCCCAAGATCCGTTCCCGCTCCCACGCATCAATTAGATCATCGACTCCACCACCGAGTGCGACCTGCTGTGCTTCCTGGATGCGTTCTCAGGGTATCACCAGATCAAGATGGCGGTAGAAGATGTAGAGAAGACAACCTTCCTGACCCCGTGTGGGGTGTACTGCTACACCTGCATGCCCTTCGGACTGTGCAACACGGGTGCAACCTTTCAGCGGCTGATGCAGATCGCCTTGGGGTGGCAGCTCGGGAGAAACACGGAGGCCTGCGTCGACGACATTGTGGTGAAGTCTCGGGAGGCAAGGACCTTGATTCAAGACCTGGAGGAGACCTTCGCGAGCCTGTGCCAAGTGAACTTGCGGCTTAACCCGGAGAAGTGCATGTTCGGTGTCCATTCCGGCAAGCTGCTGGACTTCCTCGTGTCCCATAGAGGGATCGAGGCGAACCCAGAGAAGATCAAGGCCATTGAGGACATGAGCCCACTGCAGACCCTTAAGGAAATGCAGAAGCTGGCTGGTCGGGTAATTGCGTTGGGACGCTTAATCTCGAAGCTAGGAGAGCGTGCCCTACCCTTCTTCAAGCTGATGAAGAAGAAGGGCCCATTCGAGTGGACCCCGGAGGCCGGCCGAGCTTTTCAAGACCTCAAGAAATACCTGACCAGACCACCGGTGATGGTGGCGCCGCGACCTCTCGAGCCCCTAGTACTCTACCTTGCCGCTACCCCGTACTCCGCCAGCGCAGCGCTGGTGGCGGTTCGGGAGGAGCGCCAAGCTACAGCTGAAATGACGCAAGATCAGGAAGGCGCCGTGAGAGCCTTAGCAGCGTCAACAGAAGACCAAGCTCGGACGGGCGACATCACCGAGATTCCCGCAAGCGATCAGGCGTCAGGAGTCCCACCACCTCAGGAGACGTCCCAACTTCCTCAAGACACGAGCCTCAATAGCGCGTCAGCCCTCGTCGAATACCCGGTGTATTTTGTCAGCATAGTGTTGCGGGACGCGAGGGCGCGATATCCCATGCCTCAGAAGCTCCTGCTCGCGCTCTTGGTGGCCTCGCGCAAGCTGCGGCACTACTTCCAGGGCCACCCCATCAAGGTCATCTCAGCCTACCCATTGGAGAGGGTGCTCAGGAGCCCCAACTCTGCTAGAAGGGTCGCTGAGTGGAACATCAAGCTGCAAGCATTCCAGTTGGAGTTTAGCACTACCAGGGTCATCAAGGGAGCCACGCTCGCTGATTTTGTGGCAGAATGGACGGACGCCCCGACACTTGAAGTAGGCGAAGACCGGTCCATCTCACCAGGAAGCGAGGCGCCAGACGGTTGGGTCATGTATTTCGATGGCGCCTTCGCGCATCAGGGCGCGGGGGCTGGAGCGGTACTCATCTCGCCCACTCAGGACAAGCTCTACTATGCTGTGCAGCTCTGCTTTCAGCAGTGCGAGAAGGTCTCCAACAACATCGCAGAATATGAAGGCCTCATAGCATGCTTGAAGGCCGCTACAGCTCTTGGGGTGAAGCGCCTCACCGTTAGGGGCGACTCACGACTCCTCATCAATTTCTCCAACAAAGTGTACGAGCCAAAGGACGAGCACATGGAGGCATACCTCGCGGAAGTGCGTAAGATGAAAAAGTAGTTCCTGGGCCTGGAGCTACAGCATGTGCCCCATGGCACCAACAAGGAAGCCGATGACATCGCCAGGAGGGCGTCCAAGCGGCAGCCCCAAGAGCCCAGCGTCTTCGAGGAGCGGCTCTTCAAGCCGTCAGCAATGCCACCACTTTCAAGCACAGCTCAGCCTCGGGAGGAGCTCCCACAGCCGCCTGCCACTGGAGCCCCAGCCTATGGCCCGACCTCAGGAGCTCGCCTGCTCTTGGCGCTCGAGCCTCAAGAGGGATGCTGGACCAAAGAATTCAAGGAATGTCTGATGCATGGGGCGCTGCCGGAGAAGGAGGAGGACGCAGAGCACGTGGCCCGGCAAGCCACGGCGTACTGCATCCAGGACGGTGAGTTGTACAGGAAGCGGCCAAATGATGTTTCACTGCGTTGCATTTCCAGAGACCAGGGGAAGGAGTTGCTAACTGACATACACGGCGGGGACTGCGGGCACCATTCGTCATCACGGACCCTCGTCGGCAAGGCATTCCGCAGTGGATTCTACTGGCCCACGACGCTCAACAACGCGGCCGAGCTGGTGAAGTCCTGCGAAGCCTGCCAGTTCCACGCCAAGCAGATCCATCTGCCGGCTCAAGGCCTCCTGACCATCCCACTCACGTGGCCATTCGCGGTTTGGGGGCTGGACATCTTGGGCCCGTTCCCTCGAGCACCTGGGAGCTACCGCTACCTCTACGTCGCCATCGACAAGTTCACCTAGTGGGCGGAAGTGGAAGCCGTCCGCACCATCCCAGCTGGCTCTGCTGTCAAGTTCATCAAGGGCCTCGTGAGCCGCTTCGGGGTTCCCAGCCGCATCATCACAGATAATGGCTCGCAATTCACTAGTAACCTCTTCAAAACCTACTGTGCTAACCTTGGAACGCAGATTTGCTACGCTTCGGTGGCACACCCCAGGAGCAATGATCAGGTCGAACGCGCCAACACAGAGGTCCTGAGGGGCCTCAAGACCAGGACCTTCAAGAAGAAGCTCGAGGCCTGCGGCAGGGGCTGGCACGACGAGCTCCAGTCCGTGCTGTGGTCCATCCGCACCACCGCCACCAAGCCAACGGGCGAGACCCCATTCTTCCTTGTCTATGGAGCCGAAGCGGTCCTTCCTCACAAGGTCAAGCATCGCTCCGCATGGGTCCTGGCGTTTGATGAAACACAGCAGGACGCCACGCGGGGGATGGACCTCGTGCCGGGGGAGGAACGTCGTCGCGAAGCTGCACTGAGGGGGGCAAGGTACCAGCAGGCTGCGGCGACATCACTGCCGCAACATCCGCTCCAGGACGCTCGAGGCGGGCGACCTTGTCCAGAGGCGGGTCCTCTCCAGGGAAGGGCTGCACAAGCACACACCTATGTGGGCGGGCCCGTTCAGGGTCGTCCACGTCTCCAGGCCTGGCGCCGCGCGTCTGGAGACGCAGGACGGGGTACCCATCTAGAACGCCTGGAACATCCAGCACCTCCAGAAGTTCTACCCATGAAGCAAGGCCCAGTGCCTGTGAAGAAAGGCCCAGTGCCTGTGAAGAAGGCCCAGTGCCTGTGAAGAATCACCGCCCGTGACACTCTCACGTAATAATGAGTGGGGCTGTACACGCCCCGGAGTCTCAGGAGTGCCGCCCTCGGGCCTCGGGGGCTCCCTCCCATGCCTAGTGGTAGCACTTAGCTCCAAGCTGGTGAGAAGACTGAAGACTAGACTAGGTGCCGGATGCGGCTTTTCATTTGCTTTCCGTAGTTGGCTCGCCTTCTCTTAATCGAAGTTTGCTTCTGGTGTTCCTTACCGATTTGGTTCCTTCGCTTTTTGCCGCCTTTTCTGATTCTAGTTCGCTTGTGTTCTCTCTCTCGCGAGGGGGGCTAGGCAGGTGCCCTCGCGAGCGTTTTTCCTTCTCTCTGCCTTCTCGCGAGCCACCCACGTTCAAGCCCGCAAGCTGGCGCGTCTCTCCTAATCCGTGCCCCTCGGGTACCGCGATATGAAGCGTCGGGTCAAGGCTTGGGTGAACGACAAATCTCCTAGCAAGCTTCCAAACGAATTTTTTGTAGTTCCTGAGCAATCACAGACCACTAGGTCAAGACGGGCACGAGGAAACAAATGCCTCGTAAAGAGGAGGCCGCCCGAACGCACCAAGCTAAGTTATCTCAGCACAAAATAACAACACAGCACGTAAACAACAAATGTAGCATAATGATTGAGAAGTCATGGTTCGATACACGCCCCTCCGGGCCCATACTGGTTTCATTTTGGTGCAGGGGAACAAAACAAAAGTGGCGCTCGCCCCTGCAGCAGTCCTCGGGGGCAGGCCCTTGGCGACGTCCCGAGCTTAGTCGGACCCCTCCTCGCGGCGACGAGACGACCCGCTACCACCTTCGAAGCGGGCATGGCGGCGTGGCGGCTGGTCGTAGCCGCCACTACTGGAACTGTCGCTAAGAGAGGAGCCACCGTAGCCCGACGGGGCGCAGCCGGCGGGTTCGCCCTCCTCCTCGTCCCGACCATCGCCAAGGCATAGCACCTCCTCGCTGTTGTTCACCTCGGGGCAGCATCCGGCGCGGCGACCGTCTTCCCCGAACACCCTCACGTAGAGGGTCGTGTCGCCGTCAAACTTGAAGTGGAGGGTGCACCGCCTGCCCAGGCCGCGCGCGCGGGCGAAAGTCTGCCATCCGCGGGCCAGAGCTATGCTGCCCGCGATGGAGACCTCGACTGCGACCCAAGAAGCCCGGCTGTAGCAACCGTCTGCCTGCAGCCAGAGACCGCCTGGACCGGAGGCCGGCAGCTCGTCGGCAAAGAAGCGGGGAAGTTGGAGCCAGCTGCCGGGCGGATCCTCCGACCAGACAACGAATTCCGGCAGCACCTCTAACGCGTGGACCCGCGGCCGGGGAGGCCGCGCCACCACGGCCTGTCACCTTTCGTCGACGTTGCTGCCACGACCAGAGCGACTCCTGCCACGCGCAGCGACGCCACCCCGGGAGCCGGGGGCCACGGCGGGGGTCGCATCGTGCTTGCGGGGGCGGCCACGTCCACGCTTGGGTGCCGGGGAGCCGGGCCCCTCCCGAGGGGCCTTGCCCTTCTTCGCGGCGGAGAACTTCTTCGACGGCACCATTGCTGCTAGGAGAGGAGCGAGGAGGAGGAAGCAGGCGAACCGCGAAGAGATGGGCGACGGCGGCTCTGCCCCCCTCCCCATTTATAGCGAAAGAAGGCCAACCGACGCCTCCCACGATCACAGGTAATGATGGTTTTCCTTGCATGTCGCAGGGACTTGTCAAGTGGAGCAGTTGCCGAGGCAGCATGGGGAAGCGCAGACGCCCACGTCCAATCAACCATCACGCGTCGACCAAGGCCGCAGGCTTTTGGGGCCCGCGGTGCTCCGCGCTTGACCTATGGCTTTGCCTTGAAGCCAAGCCCGAGCGCGCCTTGGGCCCGGGGGCTACTATCGGCGTTCTGGGAACGGGGGTCCCCATACTTGCCTGCCCGCGGCCCACGGCGTGGCTGTGCTGTAGGCCGGTGCGACCCATCTTCATCAGCGAGACATTCAAGACCCTCGCGAGGGGCCAAGCCTCGCAAGGCGGACGACGCAAGACCTCCTCAGGAGCGGCCTCACCAGGCTGCCTCACGAGGAGCGGAGAAATCAAGGTAGGGCAAACCTCGCGAGGTTCTCGTGACGTGAGCCATGACGATCAAGATCAGGCGGGCGCCAGCACGCGCAACGTCCTTGTTTCCTCTTTGGTGCTAAGGAGGCAAGCGTAGGCGCGGAGTACCGAGGCATCAAGCAAAGGTTTCCATATCAGTGCAACGAGACCAAGACCAGCAGGACAGCAGGACGGAGGTCACCATGGAGCCCAAGACGGCGTCACCACCAGAGCCTTTTGCAGGCGAAGACCACTTTTGTCAGGATAAGTTGTACTAGTTTTCCCCTTTCAAATTGGCCGTTGTTGGCTCCCTTCCAGCTCAATATTTGGGAAGAGGACCAGGTCCTATATAAGTAGAGCTAGCCACCACCTTAGAGGGCGGATAGATTGAGAGGCATCTCACCCACAGAAGTTCGCCAAGCACAAGAACACCTCAACCTCAGGAGGCTGTTCTTCCCCTTGTACTATTCACCATCAGCCCAAGAGGCAATCCACCACCACCACACTGGAGTAGGGTATTACACCACAACGGTGGCCCAAATTAATATAAATCTTGTGTCCTTTGTGTTGTGAGTTCGTCGAGTTCGTCCGCGAGATCTAAGCGAGCTAGGTCGTAGATCGGTAGGGAGGAAATCTTCGTGCGCACCCCAGTGTTCGAACCTTGAGGGTTTTGCTGGAACCCGTGATCCGACAGGTTTCGGTAGGGAACGTGCCACCTTTGGGGACGAAACGATATCCGTTGCCTCTTACTGCTTTCAAAAAATTTCTAGTATCAACATAGAACAACATGAGTGTTGTGTTTAATTTTGGAATTTTTCAGGGGTCGTTTGGACATTTTTATACATTAACTTGGTTTTTTGGCATTTCAGGCACATAATTCAAATTTGAACTACATGCACATGCTCCAGTGCATATAAACTGGTTGAAAAATTAAATCTGTGTCCTTGGTTGCATACTTAGGTCCCATGCAAGAAATGGGAATGAATTTCAAACACCCTGCCACCATCGCTCGGCCGCAAACATTGCGATACTTGGTTTTTAAATTCTAATAAAACCAAAACTCGTCTTAAATTCATGAAACTTGGCACGCTATCATGGAGCGGCATCAACTTGTCATGGTAAAAAATTTGTCCCATTTGGGGCACGTTTCGTTATAAGCCTCTCACAAACCAGAGCTTCTCACAACAAGCGTCATGGTTTCGGTAGGGAACGTGCCACCTTTGGGGACGAAAAGATATCCGTTGCCTCTTATTGCTTTCAAAAAATTTGTAGTGTCAACATAGAACAACAGGAGTGTTGTGTTTAATTTTGGAATTTTTCGGGGTTCGTTTGGACATTTTTATACATTAACTGGGTTTTCTAGGCATTTTATCTGCATAATTCAAATTTGAACTACATGCGCATGCTCTAGTGCATATAAATTGGTTGAAAAATCAAATCTTTGTCCTTCAGTACATGCTTAGGTCCCATGCAAGAAATGGGAATGAATTTCAAACACCCTGCCACCGTCACTCGGCCGCAAACATTGAGATACTTGGTTTTTAAATTCTAGTAAATCCAAAACTCATCTGAAATTCTTGAAACTTGGCATGCTATCATGGAGCGGCATCAACATGCCGTGGTAAAAGTTTTGTCCCATTTGGGGCATGTTTGGGTATAAGCTTCTCACAACAAGCGTGATGGTTTCGGTAGGGAGCGTGAAACCTTTGTGGACAAATGATATCCGTTGCCTCTTATTGCTTCAAATTTTTTCTAGTGTCAACATAGAACCACAGGAGTGTTGTGTTTAATTTTGGAATTTTTCGGGGTTCGTTTGGACATTTTTATACATTAACTGAGTTTTCTAGGCATTTTATGTGCATAATTGAAATTTGATCTACATGCACATGCTCCAGTGCATATAAATTGGCTGAAAAATCAAATCTGTGTCCTTCGGTGCATGCTTAGGTCCCATGCAAGAAATGGGAATGAATTTCAAACTCCCTGCTACCATCACTCGGCCGCAAACATTGAGATACTTGGTTTTTAAATTATAGTAAATGCAAAACTCGTCTGAAATTCGTGAAACTTGGCATGCTATCATGGAGCGGCATCAACATGTCGTGGTAAAATGTTGTCCCATTTGGGGCAGGTTTGGGTATAAGCTTCTCACAAACCAGAGTGTCTCACAACAAGCGTGATGGTTTCGGTAGGGAACGTGCCACCTTTGGGGATGAAACGATATTTGTTGCCTCTTATTGCTTTCAAAAATTTTCTAGTGTCAACATAGAACAGCAGGAGTGTTGTGTTTAATTTTGGAATTTTTTGGGGTTCGTTTGGACATTTTTATACATTAACCATGTTTTCTAGGCATTTTATGTGCATAATTCAAATTTGAACTACATGCACTTGCTCAAGTGCATATAAATTGGTTGAAAAATAAAATATGTGTCCTTCGGTGCATGCTTAGGTCCCATGCAAGAAATGGGAATGAATTTCAAACACCAAGGCACTGTTGATTGCTGGCAAAACATTGAGATACTTTTTTTTAAATTCTAGTAAATCCAAAACTCGTCTGAAATTCATGAAAGTTGGGATGGTATAATGGAATGGCACCCGACATGCTGTGGTATTTTCCGTGTCCATTTTGAGAGAAGGCGCACTCGAATAACAGCCAACAAAGGCATTTTGAAACAAATAGCTGCCACTATAACATCTCAAACGTTTTGTATAATTTAAATTGTGTGTGTTCTGTTAACCATTCACGTGATGCCACACCTCACTATTTTAATGGCTAGGAGGTGCCGTGCGGACAGGTGCTTCAGTCCTTGACTAAACGGGAGGCGTGCGAGCTGTACTCCAATGCGGAGGCTCACCAGGAAGCGTGCGAGTTGTACGCCGCGCAGGCTCACCAGGAAGCGAGCCCTTTGAATTCCTTGGCCGCCCGCCTTGCTCGCATCCTCTCCATTAATGGCGCCCAAGCCGCAGTTTAATACGGTTTTTAAATATAAAACACTCATCGCAAAGTTTTTAGTTAGAACACCCATATGCAAAACCGACAACATCCCCAAGAAACCAAGGGAAAATGTGCCTTGCAGGATTTGTGCAGCTCTTGATCACAAACGTTTTAGTTAGAACACCCGTATGCAAACCGACAGCTTCCCCAGGAAGCCAAGAGAAAATGTGCCAAGCAGGATTTCTGCAGCTCTTGATCGCAAAAGTTTTAGATAGAACACCCTTATGCAAAGTGAGAGCTATAGTCTTCCGCCTTAAGTCGAGGGAAAATTCGCAGTGTAGGATTTGTGCATGCCTTCAACGCAAGCGGTTGTTTTGGATAACCCATGTGCAACCACGTACAAACAATTTGGTAAGATTTGCACCTGTCATATTGGGTATGTTGCATCTGTCAAATTGGAAAGATTGACATTTGTTGATCTAGTAACATTGCCATTTGTCAATCCCTGTAACACTGTGATTTGTCAAAATATGCAGCTAAAAATCACTAGCACTATCTAATTTTTGCAACTAAAATTCAGTAATTAAGCATAGATTTCATTCATAGATTAAGCAGTCGTTCTTAATTTATACAAACAGTTCAACTCGACAGCTGAACTGACCAAACTTTTCCCCAATTGTTGGCAACCACGTACTGAAATAGCTAGTTCAACTATATATATTGGCTAATTTTAAGTACGTTGTACAGTTCCACCACACATCTATAGTTAGATGAACTAACAAAATAGCCCCTAAATACTACTACTACGGAGGGGCTTTGTGCTACTTCCGGCAGCCTCTCCTCTGCCGAGCGTGCTCAGTAAGAGCCAGAGGAGGAGGAGGAGCCTACAGACGAGCTAGACAAATCCAATACGGTGCCTGCCGCTGCTGCACGTTCAGTGACGCTCGCCAGCTCAAACGCCCACTGCCGCTCCAGACGATCCCTCTCGAAACGGTCGGACTGCTCGTAGATCTCCTGATTCCTCGCCTCTGCGCCGGCGTGTGCTACGGCCACGGCTGCGATAAGGCTCTTTGCATGCTCGACGAGGCGCTCCTCCTCCTCCTCCCGCATGAACTCGATATAGCGCGCAAGGTCGCTGACGCACGTGCGAGCCTCCACCTCTGCATCCCTCCTTTGGGTGGCTGTGACGGAGGGGGTGATGATCCCGGCGGTCGACGGTGGGCTGGCGGCCACGGCGGCCGACGATGGGGTCGAGGCCACGACAGACACCTCCCGCCTTCGGGCCGCGGTGGCGGGGCGGGTGATGGCCGAAAGTGCGGTGGCGGCCACGACGGCCACCTCCCGCCTACGGGCCGCCACGCCAGAGCAGGCGATGGCCCTGGCTTTTGACGGTGGTGTGGCGGCAATGGCGGCGGAGCGTGTGGTGGGTGTTCCACGCACACCCAACAGGGACGCCACACGCACTACACTACGTCGGGGACTGCGCCGCCGCCGCGGTGTAGCCTCCCAGCTAGAGCTGTCCTCTGATGAGGGCGGAGTGGCTGAGCGACGACGACGGACCACTGCCATTGGCGATTGTGGGAGAAGCAGACGGGATAAGCTACAGGGAGGGAGGGGAAATGCGACGCATGACTCGCCGGCCGTGAGGGTTTATATAGCAGGCCGGTAAGCATTGGGATATTGGGGGATTTCACCGAGTCGGACGGGAAGCTTGCGGGAACCTGCGAGGTTGCGCAGGAACAGTCTCACCGACGATTCATTGGCGCCACTTCGAGCCACTGTTTGGCCAAAAGAACACCCCCGCGCGCTGCGCAAGCTTGCGCTGTAAGCCGTCTGCGGCAGTGGGGTGACAAGACGTGCGAGAGGAGGACGAAAGGACACGTACACATACGGTTAATACAAAAAAAGTTTGTGATTTAATTACCTACTATACCCCCGTCCTTGTTTATAAGTAGGATTTAACTAATAAAATACGAATGCATGTCGCCAAAGATTATATCATTGCATTCTTATTTGAACATAGTTTCCAGTTATACAATTTTTGTAACATGCATTAACACTTTTTTGGTTAAATTTAAGGTTATATACCAGAAAGCGTTTCCCCACAACACACACGGCTTATTCCATCACAAACAACTCGGATGGATCAACTGTATGCCACGTATCGCACACGCAACTCTAATCTAATTCATGCTTGATGTCTCCGACATCTCTCGCACAGTTCATCTTATTTGCCACATATCATTGTGCCGGCCTCTGCTCGCATCCCTCGGCAAGCTCTGCTCGCCGTTAGGCGCCACAACACGCTCTGATCGCCGTTAGGCGCCGCGGCACGCTCTCCTCGTGTCTGTTGGCGCGCTCTGCTCGCAACCGTCGGCGTGCTTGGTTTGTAGACAACTTTTAGTTGCGTGTTCAACTGCTATATGCATATATATATGGTTGGTCGCCATTGAGGCGACCGTGGAGCGCTCTGCTCGTGTCCCTCCGCGCACGCTCTGCCAGCGGTTGGGCGTGCGCACGATCATGTCGGGGGCCCCATATGCATGCGCTTGCGCAGCGTGAGTTGCCACGTGATGCAGTTACATGCGACACGATGGAGTTACGCGCTGCAACTTAGAACTGCCATCGGGGACTGCCGATATTCCTGGCCGTCCAGCTTACCCTTTAATTCCCGCGGCCATTATAACCTTAGTCTCTTCAACCTTTCGATCACGCCCCACAACACAACAAGCACACCCACGATGACACATAGAGAGGGGATGTCTAGCTGCGTCCAATGGACTTCGGCGAACATAGAGTGGAGACCCACGCAAGGGAGACGGATCTCTCAGTGGTGTACACCATCGGCCCGGCCGTGGTGGACGACTACATCAACAGCGTTGAGCAGTTGCTTGCTCGAGACAAGTACAAGGTGGTCGTCATCGACCTCCAGTACACCGCCGGTCGTCCCGGCATAGACAGAAGGTTGTTGTCGCCCAGTTGTGCGTGCGCCATCATGTCCTCATCTACCACTACTGCATGGCACAGAGCCTTGCGACCGTTTCAATAGGTTTGTCAACGGCCCCGGCTACAAGTTCGCCATGGTGGAAACCACCGACGATGTAAAAGCGCTTAGTGTTACGGGCTTGGCCTGCAAGAACCTTGTCGAAATCCATGACCACTACAGGGTCTGGGGCAGCACGAAAAAGGACTCCCGGTTGAACTCGCCTCGGCCATCATCAACCCCTACTATGAAAAGATGAAGCAGGATGCCCAGAGGACAAGTCTTGTATCCTAGCACAGGGCCTGGATGCGGCAACTGGATTAACCTCACCTCAGGTTCACGGCCAAGAGCGTGTACACATGCTACGAGATGCACAGGTGGATCATTGACATGAGGAAGTGCCTCGTTACCCAAATCGACGAGCCCGGATCGAGCCACAAGCAGAGCAAGTGTCACAAGAAGTAGATGATGATCAGATGATCGTTTATGCTAGTTAATCATGCATGTAATATATAGTTTACTTTATTGGTGTGTGGAAATGTCATGTGTGTAGTAGCCAACTATGTAATTATGAATGTAATAGTTTACTTTGGTGTGTGCAAATGCCATTGTTGTAGTAGCCACCTATGTAAGTGGATGTTTAATTTGGTTATGCAACCATGTCCTTATAAGTGTGTGTGTGTGTGTGTGTGTATGTTGTTCTGTATGCAATCCCATCGCACAACACACACGTCTTATTAGCAGCAACCATCTGTGTTATTATCGGTCTTCGCACACATTTCTGATTACAGACCTGTTTGCCACCTATCACACACATCTTGTTATATTGAACCGTTTCTGTTCTCTTGTCTCAACGCAAACAGTTCATCCGAGTGAACCGCATGCCATATATCGCACACACCTTGATCTGGCTGACCGTTTCTTGTGTTGCCTAATCACAAATAGTTCATCTGGGTGAACCGTATGTTGTATATCGCACACACCTTCATCTGGCTGCCCGTTTCTTTTGTTCCTCCTCATCGCAAATAGTTAATTGAACCGAACTGTATGCCCTGCATCGCATATGCAACTAAAATTTGAACCGTGTTGGATCCATCCATCATCGCAAATGTTTTGCACCTTTATTGACGGTTTTTTACACCACCGTTTGCGATTATTGCATCGCACACAGTTTCGTTGAAGGGTCTCTGATCGTAGTGTCGCGTTACCAACATCCTACAGTAGTGTCCAGCAGTCGGAGCCACTGGTGGTGGAGGATCGGGTGCCGACTAGAGCAGCCGGAGCTGACTAGATGACCCTGGAGCGGGAGAGGACCGACCCCATCATCCCGGAGGCGGAGGTGGCCCAGTGCGTGCCGGATGCTGGTGAGCGAGGTGGTGGCCATCCCGAAGGGCCGGAGGTGCCGCCAGCCAGCAGTAAGCTGTTGACGAGCCGGCCTCTGGCGACCCGCGCTTCCGCGCGCCTGCGCCCAGCATGGGCGGCTTTGGCGCCAAGGCCGGCAGAAATCGCAGCCGCGAGCTCGCTGGGGGCCAACACCGAAGCCTCGAGCTCTGCTCTGCCTGGCTGGACACCAGGAGCCGGCCCGGCCGCCCTGAACCTCGTGGTGCAGGACGTCCTGGACAAGTTCTCCGCCCACGGCACCACCCTCCTAAAGGCGAGGAGCGAGATGGTGGCGATGCAGACGTCTGTCCGGGTATGTTCTTGGTCTTGCTTTTGTACTTTTGCGATCTTCAGTGGGGGCGCGCCTGCGCACCCACTGGGTGTAGCCCCCGAGTTCCAAGCCGGTTGCTGAGCAGGCGGGTTCGAACTTCAAGGCATGTCTCTGAATGTTGAAGTGTTGCTCTTGTTGCAGGACTACCAAAATCTGCGAGCGGCCGCCTTCAACTCCCAAAACGAACAGCTCGCCAACCGGACTGCAGAGTTGAACAAGAGCCATGGTACATAGGCTGCCTTTCAGTGGGGGCGTGCAAGCGCACCCACTGGGTGTAGCCCCTGAGATTCGGGCCGACTGCTGAGCAGTCCGGCCGGATCTTCCGGCAACTTCTTGTTTTTTTGTCGATGTTGATGATTCTTCCTTGTTTTTGCAGAGGCCGCCGCCCATTTGCGGACGCGCGTGTGCGAGCTCGAGAGCCAACTTCAAGCTAAGGAGCTAGAGCGTAGCCAAGCGATCACGGAGCGCAACTGGCTCGAGAAGGAGCTGGCAGACCAGGCGACCCGGCATGCAGACCAGGTCCAAAAGCTGAAGGACGGGGAGGAGCTCCTCAAGGCCGAGTTTGAGACTCGGCGCTCGAACTGGGCCGAGTGGGAGAAGTGCCTGTCGGACGGCTATGAGGTGATCGAGAGCATGCTTGAAGGTGAGTCTTCTTTCTTTCTTGTATGGAGGCGCCGGCTGTTGCTGGAAGCCGGCCTCTTATTCCTTTGTTTTCTTTTTGGGCGGAGTACTTCCCGGACCACGCCAGCGCCATTGGCCAGGCGATCGAGGCACGATGCGAGGAGTGGAGGCGGGTGGGCGAACATATTGCGCCGGGCCGGCCTAGGACTTTGGGCGAGTCGTTCCAGGCCATTCAGGTCCGCCTTGTGCCGTTTCGCCGGCTGCTCTGCCGCTTTCAGCGCGTCGGGACCCAGGTGTTGGAGGGGCTCTGACCGAATGTGCAGGTGCCCTGGACTCCCACTCGGACCGCCGACTGGTTGGAGGAGGCGGCCGAGCGGCTCGATGCTTGGAAGGGTGCCATGACAGGGGTAGGCGCTAGGGCGACACTGGCATTCGTCAAGGCGTGGTACCTCGGTGTGAACTTGGACCAGCTGGCCACGTTCCGCCAGGAGGCGGGGCCGGAGCTGGAGGCGGCGCGTGAGGTGATCGTCAAGCATGCGACAGTCCTTGCCGACTACGTCGACGTCGGTGTCTTCATCCCAGGGCGGGCGGAAGACGACACTGAGGTGCCACCGTCCTGGTTCGGGCTGAACCCGGACGAGGGGGAGGACCCGCTGGAGGAGAGCGCCTCCAGTGACGAAGGCACGGAGGAGAGCGAGGGCGAGGAAGGCTATGATGTCACACCAGATGGCGGAGCGACCAGTTGGACTCAGCCCGATCCGGCTTCATCCAGCGAGTCACGGGAGACCACGTTAGCCGCCCCGACGCCGACCAGGCCAAGACCCGTCAGCCAGAAACCCAACCAGCCAGTGCCTCAGCCACCGCCGACCTGTCCAAGAAGCCTTCGGCCTAGGCGGCTTTTTATCTTATAAATTTTCTCTCTTGTACTCGAGAACATTCTTAGTCCTACGTGGTTTCACCCACTGGAGGTGTATTTCTAAACTCTGATGAATGCTGGCCTTGGGCCTTTTTCAATGTAAATAACTTTATTTCCACATGCTTATGTGCTTTGTCGGGTTCTGGCTCGGTTTTGCCTTTGCTCTTGTTAGCTTTTTCTTTTGCCACGTTCCTCTGGCCACCACCCTGCAAGCCGGACAGCCGCGCTGCGGTCTGTTACCGGGTCAGGGTCTTGGCCGTTTAGAATAGGCAAGTTACTTCAGCCGCCTAAAGCATAGCTAGTCAAGCGAGAAGTCATCCGTCCGGCTGCTGGGCAGCCAGACGGGTGAGGCGAGGAGCCGGCTTGGCCTGCATTGGTGTTCTTCCTTAGTCGTTTTTCATGTGGACAACGTTTCCGGCCTTTAGCTCTTGCGAGCCGGACAGTCACGCTGCAAGCTATAGCTGGGACGAAGAGAGGGCTTTGGCGCCGGCACGCTACTTAGCCCACTTCGGGTGGTGCCAACTTAGGTCAAGGCGGCGAGCCCCCGGGCCAGCTGACCGGACCCAGACAGGGTGGAAGAATAATAACTCATTCATAGGCGAAGCTTATCATATAGATAAAAAGGTAGCCCCTGAGTGTTCTTGGAGGGATCTGTTGTCTTTGCTAGTACAAAAGGCAGTGTGGTACATACACTGCATCAACTGTAAAACAGGCGGAGAAGGTCCACGTTCTATGGATGCTCTGTCTCTTGGCCGGCATGTCCCTCTTACGTTCCCTAGGCTTTTGTGCATCGATGAGGTAGTAGGAGTCATTGCCCAGGGCCTTACTGATTTTGACACTACTAGGAAAAGGGCTATAGCTAATATGGACATTAATGGCGCACCATGTATGTGGTGCGCCACTGCTATATAGCAGTGGCGCACCAGATACAGGTGCGCCATTAGTGTCCTCATTACTAATGGCGCACCACACACACGGTGTGCCATTACTAACAATTTTTTTCCAAAACTATTAATGGCGCACCAAGGCACATTAACTAGTAATGGCGCACCACAAACTCTGTGCGCCACTACTAACAATTTTTTTTACTTTTTTTTCAAAAGTAGTAATGGCGCACCAGGGTACAGTGCACCATTACTAGTTCAAACTAGTAATGGCGCACTGTCCATGGTGCGCCATTACTATCTGAGCCTTACAAAAAATTCACCAAATGCACCCCTCCTATGGACCGCCTTTTCAGTTTCAAAAAAAAATAAAAGAAAATGATAGAAATGTCAAAAAAATAAAATAAAATAAGATTCCCATGTGATATGTGGTCTTGTTGTTAGAAAAATTTACAAACATGAATTTTCAACTTTTTTGCAAAATCTCTCGAGAATTCATAAAATGGGCATAACTTTTGCATACGAACTCCGATGAAAAAGTTTTTTATATTAAAAATCATCTACTCGAAAAGTTACATCCGAATTGATAAAAAGATACGGGGCTTTTAAGATCTAGAGAGGCAAAAAAATTAAAAAATATCAAACTCAGTAATGGCGCACCTGCCCATGGTGCGCCATTACTATCTTCCCGCCTTGAAAATTCAAACTATATCAAAAAATTAAAAAAAAGTTAGTAATGGCGCACCTGCCCAAGGTGCGCCATTACTATCTTCCCGCCTTCAAAATTCAAAAAAATAAAAAAATAAAAAAAGTTAGTAATGGCGCACCTGCCCACGGTGCGCCATTACTATGCCGTATATATGGCTGGGCGCGCGGGTTCCTCTCCTCCTTACCTCTTCATTGTTCTCCTCCACTCCAACTCTCCTCCACTCCATCTCCTCCTCTCCTCCACTCCATCTCCCCTCCTCTCCTCCACCATACTCCCCTCCTCCTCTCCGGCG
>NC_057799.1:496356886-496365016 GCF_018294505.1 Triticum aestivum
CCTCCTCTCCGGTGATCTCCTCCTCCCTCCTCTCCGGTGAGATCCTCCTCCCTCCTCTCCTCCCCTCCCCTCACGGTTTCTCCTCCCTCCTCTCCGGTGAACTCCTCTCCGGCGACCTCCTCCTCCTCTCCGGCGATGTAGGCGAGCTCCTCTCCGGTGACCTCCTCCTCCTCTCCGATGACCTCGGCCCTCCTCTCCGGCGAACTCCTCTCCGGCAAAAGAACGTACAAGATCCAAAAACGAGAACAAAATTTGAAAAAATATCGTGCAAAAAAACGAGCAAAAAAAGGGCAAAAAAATCATGATCCAGATCCAAATTCAAAATTCAAAAATAGCAATGGCGCACGGTGGGGGTTAGACGGTGCGCCACTACTATTTTCCCGCCATCAAAATTAAAAAAAATCAAAAAAATTCAAAAAAAAAGTTACCAGTGGCGCACCTTTAGCAATAGTAATGGCGCACTACAGGGTGCGCCACTGTTGCCTGCAATACTAATGGCGCACTAGAGGTGCGCCATTAGTATTTGTTACTAGTGGCGTGGTAATAGTGGCGCACTTGTAGTGCACCATTAATGGCCAAAACAGGTGCGCCACTAATTAGCCTTTTCCTAGTAGTGTGAAAGGCCCCTCCTAAGGAGCCGAGAGCTTGTGCTGGCCGGCTGTTCGCTAGATCAGCCGGAGCACAAGGTCACCTTCGCAAAAAGGCGCACGGCTTGATCTTCTTGTTGTGGTAGCGGCGCAGGCTCTGCTGGTAGATGGCAGACCGGCAGAGTGCTAGCAGCCGTGTCACGGCCCTAGCATTAACCTTGCTTGTCATTGCATCATCATCTTGCATCATGTGTAAAATTATTTGAAACTTGAAATGGGGGATGTCCAAACCCTAGCACCAAAGTAATTCAAATAGGTTCAACTTAAAATATTTTCAATGAACCCAAAATGCCCGTCAACAGTGTTCATGATTTATGGAAAAATGTGAAAACCTTAACCAGAGATGATCCTCATTTTTCCAGGACATTTTTGGACTTGAATTAAATCAATACTTAACTACTAGGGACAACCTTATACACAGAACATTAGCAGTAGCGCGGGCTAATTAGCAGCAGCGCGGTGTTGTAAATGGCGCTACAGATACAATTATAGTAGTAGCGCGCCCGAGTACAAAAGTGCTACTACTAAAATTCCCACGGCTTAGCCGATAGGCTGCACATAGTAGTAGCAATCTTCGCCGAACCGCGCTACCGCTATTTGCTTTGTAGCAGCGTGTTTACGCTGAGAGGCGCTACTGCTAAAGTAAATAAAATTAAATGCAAAGCAAATAGAAAAGTAAATGAAAATGAAAGAAATACAAAAAGGTGAAAGGAGAAAAAATCTAAAGAAAAATAAATGAAAAAGTGGAAAAAAGAGAATGGTATAGCAGTAGCGCGTATCCAGGAACGCGCTGTAGCTATGTTAGCATTAGCGCACTTCCTGGAACGCGCTACTGCTACTTCTGACTAAACCGCTTGATTCGTTTTCCCCAACGGCCACTTCCCCCAAATCGCAACACCTCCGCTGTCACCGCCGCCGTCGCCCGTCGGCTGCCGCGCGCTCTCCCGCCTCAACGCCGCCCCCGACCCCGTATTCGACGCCGCCCCCGACCCTGACCTCGACGCCGCCCTCCGCCGCGCGCCCGAGCCCCGACCCCGAGCTCGACGCCGCCTGCCCCTCCGTTGTCGCAGTCACCGTAAGGCTCTGCCTCTCCTCTCCCCTACCCTCCTGTCTCTCTCTACTAGGGCAATTTATATATGTGTTGATGCCGTGTTGATGTTCATATGAACCCTACGTGTTCATATGAACCCTAGGTGTTCATATGAACCCTAGATTTGTTTAGGGCAGTAGGTATTTTTTAGCATTTAGGAAAAATGATTAGCAAATTTTTTAGGAAATTAGCTATGGCAAATTTTTATGAAAATGCCTAAACAGTAATTTCATTTGCATATTGTTGTTATATGATATATGTCATTGATGTTCATTTGCATATTCCATTATTGAAGTGGTTCGATTGTGCCCATGTGGCTTTGTTGTTTCCAAGAAATGAAGCCGAGTGGCCTATGTTTTGCCGGAATGTTGATTTATTTCCGTTCTGGCAAATTTCAGGTTCTTGATATGTCCACTTTTTAGCAAAAGTCATGCCGAAATTTTTCATGAATTTCGGCATGACTTGTGCTACAAACTAGGACATATCGAGTGCCCGGGATTTGCCGCACCGGGAAGGAGTAAATGTTCCTGCAAAGCATAGGCCTTTTTATGTCATTCTTCATTTTATTAGGTATAGAATTAATTGACTAGATTTAATCGTAAGAACTAGTTGAATTAATAGAACTAGTTGAACATGTCACATTTGTTGTTATTTTTTTAGTTAAAGCAATTTTTCGCGCATCGACGTCGACGAGGCCTATCCCGCATCCTCGTCGTCGAATCGGCGGAGGACACCTGCGTCACCAGATGGGCCATGTCCGGGACTGGGCTCCGCCGGGGTGGTACTGGGAGGCGCTACCTACCGGGGGTGCAGGTTGGTGAGGAGCCAGCCTGTCATTGACCCGAACCTTCTTTGGTGGTTGTCGCGTGGACCAGTGACGGTCCAGAGGCTCGAGGACCCCGCGGAGGTGGTGCGTCACCGCGTCAGTGAGGAGGACGCGCACGTCCGTCGCTACTTGTTTTCGTTGGAGCACAGGTTCTCCAATACCTGGTAGGTTCTCCAGGGATCTCACTGGAGCTATGATCCTGTGATGGTTCCTTCTCTTTGGGTGTCCACCGCCCGCGCCGATACCCGTCGTGCGCTAGGGTTTTAGTTGTATTAGTGATGTTATATGTATGATACTATTCGGGATGTATTAGTGATAATATTCGACGATGTACGGACGCATGAGATGATTTACTTTTATTTATTGAATGCATGCTAATTTGAATACTTATTTATTTTATGATTTGGTTTTGCTTATTGAATGCTCATGTCAATATGAGTCCTATAAGATATTTTGAGTATCCTGGAGTTGTCTTCGATTGATTTTCAATTAATGTTTCAACTATGAACATAGGAAATGCCTGACAACGAAAAGGATTTCGGTATTTGCAAATACTGCGAAGACGAGCGCGGCCTGTGCGATGGAATCTTCCTAGATGATTGTAACGCCCCGAGACCGACGCTCCAGATGCCTTCCTTGTTTTTCATGTTCGCCGTGTGTTTTATTTGTGTGTTGTATTCATCATCGCATCATTTGCATTGCATCGGCACTTCGTTGCCATCATGTTTTAAAACATGCATTCGCTCATCGTTGCCGTTTCTCCCTTTGCCTTCATCACCTCTCTTAGACCCCCTCGCTTGCTCGTCCGAAACTTGCCCCCGAACCCGACCCGCTCAGTCATCACCATTGGATTCGGATCATCCCCTAACATCTATAAAACATCTCCGTTTTCTTATTTGGACTCCCTAACCTATCTATTCTCGACCGCCCGATTACGATCGGACGGACCAGATTAGCCCCTAACCAAAATCCACGATATTTAAGCAGATCAAACCCTAGTCGCTAGTTGTCCCATCCATTCATTCCCTCACCTGCCGCCGCCACTCCCTTCCTCGGGATCCCTCCCGATCCAGCAGCCACCCACCTCAGAGTCCTCTCCACCCAACCAGATCGCTCCTACCAGCTCCTTGATTTCCGCCGCCACCCGCAAGCGCAGCCACCTGCCTTCCCGATCCACCCATGGATCCACCCCCACACCGAGCTCCTCCCGTTCGCTCCTCCCTCCTCGACCCTGCTGCCTCACATGACCCGCGTCCCTGCAACCAAGCCCGCGGGAGTGCCACCAGGCCGCTGCTCCCCTCCCTCGCTAGCCTCCCGCGCTGGAGACCTCTGTTTCCGCGTCGCTGCCGTCAAGCTTCGTCGAACTTGAGCAGCACCGGTCCAGCAGGACTGTGCCCTTCCTCTCCATCCTCCCCTCTGTTTCCTCTTGCTCCCCAGCAACGCTCTCTCTCAGATTCTCTCATCTCTCTCGTTTCTCTTCACAGGGACCGACGCCATGGACGCCCATGCTCTACCCCAAGTCCATCACCCCTGCCGTTTCGCGTCGGATCCGGCCTGGGACCGCCGGATCTCGCCGCCTCCGCTATGGACCACCCATCCCCAAACCTCCTCCGCGCCGCCTTGCCTCAGCCGCGCCCCGTCAGTTGCGCCTTCGCCATGTCCCTGCCACTGCGTCCAAGCCCCAACGGTGCCGTGGCCTCGCCTCTGCATCAAACAGATGAACGAAGCTGCCGCTGCCTGCTTCGTTAGTTTCAGGACGGGAACGCTTGACCCATCGTGTTGACCGCGCCACGCCAGAGCATGGCCCAGCGCCCCTTCCAGCCTCCCTCTCCACCGAACCGGGCCGAAGCCCATGGGTGAGCTGCCCCCCAGCGCCTGCTCCTGTTCGGCCCTGTTCAAGTTTCGGCCCGATGCATGTTTTTCCTCTGTTGCGTTTTTAGCTAATTTCCAGAGAGTGCGAGTTTTGCAGAAAAACCCTCTTTGTTCATGCATCAATAATTCACAAACCATGCATCAGAATTACATAAAATATATATGTAAGATGCTCAGTTTTTCATGAACTTTCATAATATGCTGCTTTCATCTATGTTAAAAATGTTTAAACTTGCTGTTTGCAAAAATTTGTATAAATGGCATGTTAAAATGATTTATTTCATAACTAATCAACCGTAGCTCCAAATTAAATGTTCTTTATATGTAAAAGGGGTAGAAAAATGCCTAGTTTAACATGGTGCACTCATATTGCATGTTTAACAACTCTAAAATATGGTTTAGGGTATAACAGTACCAAATTCGGTTTAGGGCAGAACAGTACCAAATTCCAAAATATGCATATGAGGATTTTCCGGAATGGTTGTTTGTCATTCCGACCTCATTTAAACTTGCCTAAATAGTTAGTTTACTTATGCTTCAGCTCTTGCCATGTTTAACGACATTTAACATTGTTGGGTACATAAATAAGAGATAACTAAATAATTGATGTGGTGTTTCGTCAATATGCAAGTCGTTGCATATTGAGCTCCACTTAATTTGTAGTATTTGATTGTTGCACTTTGCCATGCCATGCATATTAAACCGGACATGCATCATCCTTGGTTTTCCATCATGCCATGTTTATGCTTGTGTGTTTACCATGTTGTTTGCTTCTTTCCGGTTTGCTTCTCTCGTTAGCTTCGGTTTCGTTCCGGAGTTGTGAGGATTCGTTCAACTACGTTTGTTTGTCTTCTTCATGGACTCGTTCTTCTTCCTTGCGGGATCTCAGGCAAGATGACTATTCCCTCGAAGTCACTTCTATCTTTGCTTGCTAGTTGTTTGCTCTATTGCTTTGCCGTGCTACCTACCACTTGCTATATCATGCCTCCCATATTGCCATGTCAAGCCTCTTACCATCCTTTCCTAGCAAACCGTTGTTTGGCTAAGTTACCGCTTTTGCTCAGCCCCTCTTATAGTGTTGTTAGTTGCAGGTGAAGATGAAGTTGGTTCCATGTTGGAACATGGATATTTTGGGATATCACAATATCTCTTATTTAATTAATGCATCTATATACTTGGTAAAGGGTGGAAGGCTCGGCCTTATGCCTGGTGTTTTGTTCCACTCTTGCTGCCCTAGTTTCCGTCATACCGGTGTTATGTTCCTTGATTTTGCATCCCTAACACGGTAAGGGGTATGGGACCCTCTTGACAGTTCGCTTTGAATAAAACTCTTCCAGCAAGGCCCAACATTGGTTTTACATATGCCTATCACCTATTTCTTTTCCCTAGGGAGTCTCCCTCCCGAGGGTCATCTTTATTTAGCCCCCCGGGCCAGTGCTCTTCGGAGTGTTGGTCCAACCTAGAGCCACTTGCGGTGCCACCCCTTCTTCCGGGGTCTTCGTTTGCCGTACGTAGTGTTCATCCAGTCATGTCCTGAGACGAGATACGCGCGGCTACTATCAGGGTGTCGGCACGCCAGGAGGTCTTGCTGGTTTTGTTTTACCATTGTCGAAATGTCTTGTGCACCGGGACCCCGATTCTGATCGGATGTCCCGTGATGGAGGATTGTCTCCGCGGATCATGAGCTTATAATGGGCTAAGTTGGGACACCCCTACAAGGTTTGAACTTTCGAAAGCCATGCCCGCGGTTATGTGGCAGATGGGAATTTGTTAATGTCCGGTTGTAGAGAAGTTGACACTTGACTTAATTAAAATACATCAACCGCGTGTGTAGCCGTGATGGTCTCCTTTCGGCGGAGTCCGGGAAGTGAACACGGTTTGGGTTATGTATGAACGTAAGTAGCTTCAGGATCACTTCTTGATCACTTCTAGCTTCTCGACCATTGCGTTGCTTCTCTTCTCGCTCTTATTTGCGTATGTTAGCCACCATATTTGCTTAGTGCTTGCTGCAGCTCCACCTCATTACCCCTTTCCTACCGATAAGCTTAAATAGTCTTGATCTCGTGGGTGTGAGATTGCTGAGTCCTCGTGACTCACAGATTCTACCAAAACAGTTGCAGGTGCCGTTGATACCAGTGCAGGTGACGCAACCGAGCTCAAGTGGGAGTTCGACGAGGACTTTGGTCGTTACTATGTTTCATTTCCCGATGATCAGTAGTGGAGCCCAGTTGGGACGATCGGGGATCTAGCATTTGAGGTTATCTTCCTTTTCTTTTTGATTTGATCGTAGTCGGTCTATGTGTGTACTCTGATGTTGTATGATTTATTTAAGTATTGTGTGAAGTGGCGATTGTGAGCAAACCCTCTTTATCCCTTTCTTGTCCATTACATGGGATTGTGTGAATATGACCCTTCTTGCGACAAAACCACCATGCGGTTGTGCCTCCATGTCGTGCCCTGACATGTGGGAGATATAGCCGCATCGTGGGTGTTACAAGTTGGTAATCAGAGCCATCCCCGACTTAGGAGCCCCCTGCTTGATCGAATCGCTGGCGTTGTTGAGTCTAGAACAAAAAAATGTTTTGAGTCTTAGGATTATATATATCGGAGAGTAGGATTATTTTTACTCCTCAGTCCCTTCGTTGCTCTAGTGAGGTCTCCTGACGTAGATGTTTTGACTTTCCTCTCCTCAAATTTCACTAAAAAAATTTAGGATCACGCGGGTATCTTGGAATCGTTCCGACGGTTTTGTGATGAGAACATTGTTCTTGGTGCCTCCTGACATTTAGGGGTTGTGGCAGTGTCCCGGGGAGTTGAGCTCCGAGGTGTTGTCGTCACAATCTTATCGTTGCAGTTCTGGAATACCTGAGTTTTGCCGACATCGAAAATCTCTTTTATGCAGTTGTTGGTGAGATCACCTCGGCGCCACCCAGTACTGGGGCGGGAGTTCGGGAGTATTGCCATAACTCGTATAACGGATGCTTAATGAAGGTTGAGGTACACGATTTCCGGAGTTTTCTTGGTTATGTGTTGACGGATGGATACAGCTGGATCTAGGGATTGTTAGTTTGGGTGAGATATATTACGTCCCCTGTATCCCCAACACCTAATTGCATAACCAGAAAATTTCGGGAGTTTATAGGTGGGAATTCAAGTATCTCGTAGGATATCTTTCCAACAGACACATGATACGATATGGGGTCTATCATATGTTTGTTCCGGCTTATTCTGCAAGCCAAATCCTTTGTTTTTGTTTTGTTTTGTGGTATTCGAGTTGCTTCAATGCCAAATGTGGATTCCATACCTTTTTCTAAACGGTGTTCTCATATTTCTATGAGAGTGGTAATCCTTCTTGATCATCAAAATTGTCATCCCAATTCTTTCCAACCTGCGTGCTTCTCTTCAAGTGGATCCGATCATTTCAACATCAGCAAGATCAATTCTAAGTTTTTCTCAACGGTGTTTGTTCCATTCCATCTGCTCCAAGTTGCCTTTGTTTTCCCGCCCTCCCACCCTTTTCTTGAAGGACTCAGATTTCTTAATCAAGTATCCTTTTATTGATGGGAAGTCTCTCCATTTTTTCCGTCAATGTTCTTATCCGGGGATTCTCAGGAAGATATTAACAGAGCTTCAAGTTTATCATTCTTCATTCTTTTCTTCTCCGGTGGATTCAATTCAAGCTTTGTCGATCATAT
>NC_057799.1:496365949-496406257 GCF_018294505.1 Triticum aestivum
ATCTCTTCGTTCTCATGTATCTAAATACCCTCAAGTATCTTCATTCGTTTTCCAATTCTTTCCAGTGAATTGTGCCTTTGCTACTTTCATTCTCAATTCTTATGGTGGTTCATTCAAGAATTCTCTTCTGTTGTTATTGTATCAATTCATTCGTTCTAAATCCTACCGGCGGATCGTTGAAGACTTTTCTCAAGTTTGCACTATATCTCTCTTAATTCTTTCTACGAGAATAAGTAGTATGCCAAATCTGTTGCTTGTCATCAATTTAAATTTGTGAAGGATACACATAACGTAATTCTTATTACTGTTTCATCCAAGTGATCTAGTTTTCTTCTTTCCAGAGTTGTTCATCATGTCGCATTTCTCGGTTTGAGATGCTCCATATTTTCTTTTCCGGAGTTCCAAGTTTTTCCGCATCATCTCATTGCGAAGCTCCTTATAAATCATCGCAAGGCTTCACCTTGTGTTCTCAACTTCTCTTTCTTTCTATCATGCTTTGATTACCGGAGTTCTTCATGGAGGCTCTACATGGTGGTTCGTCAAGGATTCCTTTCATTCTTCAATTGTTCTTCAAGATTTCTCTCGAAGTTATGATCCGCCAAGCTATACCCAAAGATAAACATGGTGCTCAACACATGTTGTGTTTTGAGGAATTCAAGCATTCTTCATCTTGCATTCTGAAGTGCAATTCTT
The DNA here is from genome assembly GCF_018294505.1 of Triticum aestivum. NCBI lineage: Eukaryota > Viridiplantae > Streptophyta > Magnoliopsida > Poales > Poaceae > Triticum > Triticum aestivum. Next base: position 496,366,643 of record NC_057799.1, read on the forward strand.
TCTACCTTATCTCTTGAGATGGTGTTATGTCACTCTTGGCAATTTCTCCTCGTGTTTTTGATTCACAAGTCATCAGGAATGAGATATTTAAATCCATCATTTTCTCTTCGCTCAAGACATCTTTTCAACCAATCAACCTCTTCATTGGAGTTATCTTGGGTTATATTTCACCTAAAGTTTTCCCTAAGGATTTTGCTATTTATGGTGCTCATAAATGACCCAAGTTCTTCATTTATCCTCCCGGCGAAATAAGTTTCTCGTCTCCTTGTTCATATCTATCCAATCTATTGTTTTTCCGTTAGTGGCAGAATTTCACCTCAAGTTTTTGAGATGTTTTCCATAAGTCCACGGGAATCATATCTTTTGTTGTTGATTTTTCAACAACTCCGTTCAACCCATCATTGCAGGAAGGCTCCTTCATGTTCATTCATGGTGGAAGTTGATGTTCTCTTCTCCGTTCTTTTCATTCCACTCATTTGTTCCGGAGGCATTGTGATGTAACTCTCTTCGACCCGTCATCTCATTTTGTAAATATCATGTTCTTTTCCTTGCTTATCCATTTAACATGAGTGTTGTGTCCTCTGCTCAAGTTTTTTTTTCATCTTATCAAGTCTTAAATCTCTTTTCTAACAGAGTGTTTTCAACTTTGTTCATCTTCGTTGTATTCTTTCTTTCAATTTGTTCAACCTCGCAAGGTTCTTTGGTTTCACGTGTTTGTCAAAGAAGCAACTTAGTTTTACCAGCTCCTTGATTTCTGCCGCCACCCGCAAGCGCAGCCACCTGCCTTCCCGATCCACCCATCGATCCACCCCCACACCGAGCTCCTCCCGTTCGCTCCTCCCTCCTCGACCCAGCTGCCTCACCGGACCCGCATCCCTGCGACCAAGCTCGCCGGAGTGCCACCAGGCCGCTACTCCCCTCCCTCGCTAGCCTCCCGCGCCGGAGACCTCTGTTTCCGCGTCGCTACCGTCAAGCTCCGTCGAACTGGAGCAGCACCGAACCAGCAGGACTGTGCCCTTCCTCTCCATCCTCTCCTCTGTTTTCCTCTTGCTCCCCGGCAACGCTCTCTCTTAGATTCTCTCATCTCTCTCGTTTATCTTCATAGGGAACAACTCCATGGACGCCCATGCTCTACCCTGAGTCCATCACCGCTGTTGTTTCGCGTCAGATCCGGCCGGGGACCGCCGGATCTCGCCGCTTCCGCCATGGACCACCCATCCCCAGACCTCCTCCGCGCCACCTTGCCTCAGCCACGCCCCGTTTGTTGCGCCTTCGCCATGTCCCTGCCGCTGCGTCCAAGCCCCAGCGGTGCCGTGGCCTCGCCTCTGCATCAAACAGATGAACGAAGCTGCCGCTGCCTGCTTTGTTAGTTTCAGGACGGGAAGGCTTGACCCATCGTGTTGACCGCGCCACGCCAGAGCATGGCCCAGCGCCCCTTCCAGCCTCCCTGTCCACCGAACCGGGCCGAAGCCCATGGGTGAGCTGCCCCCCAGCGCCTGCTCCTGTTCGGCCCTGTTCAAGTTTCGGCCCGATGCATGTTTTTCCTCTGTTGCGTTTTTAGCTAATTTCCAGAGAGTGCGAGTTTTGCAGAAAAACCCTCTTTGTTCATGCATCAATAATTCACAAACCATGCATCAGAATTACATAAAATATATATGTAAGATGCTCAGTTTTTCATGAACTTTCATAATATGCTGCTTTCATCTATGTTAAAAATGTTTAAACTTGCTGTTTGCAAAAATTTGTATAAATGGCATGTTAAAATGATTTATTTCATAACTAATCAACCGTAGCTCCAAATTAAATGTTCTTTATATGTAAAAGGGGTAGAAAAATGCCTAGTTTAACATGGTGCACTCATATTGCATGTTTAACAACTCTAAAATATGGTTTAGGGTAGAACAGTACCAAATTCGGTTTAGGGCAGAACAGTACCAAATTCCAAAATATGCATATGAGGATTTTCCGGAAAGGTTGTTTGTCATTCCGACCTCATTTAAACTTGCCTAAATAGTTAGTTTACTTATGCTTCACCTCTTGCCATGTTTGACGACATTTAACATTGTTGGGTACATAAATAAGAGATAACTAAATAATTGATGTGGTGTTTCGTCAATATGCAAGTCGTTGCATGTTGATCTCCACTTAATTTGTAGTATTTGATTGTTGCACTTTGCCATGCCATGCATATTAAACCGGACATGCATCATCCTTGGTTTTCCATCATGCCATGTTTATGCTTGTGTGTTTACCATGTTGTTTGCTTCTTTCCGGTTTGCTTCTCTCGTTAGCTTCGGTTTCGTTCCGGAGTTGTGAGGATTCGTTCAACTACGTTTGTTTGTCTTCTTCATGGACTCGTTCTTCTTCCTTGCGGGATCTCAGGCAAGATGACTATTCCCTCGAAGTCACTTCTATCTTTGCTTGCTAGTTGTTCGCTCTATTGCTTTGCCGTGCTACCTACCACTTGCTATATCATGCCTCCCATATTGCCATGTCAAGCCTCTTACCATCCTTTCCTAGCAAACCGTTGTTTGGCTAAGTTACCGCTTTTGCTCAGCCCCTCTTATAGTGTTGTTAGTTGCAGGTGAAGATGAAGTTGGTTCCATGTTGGAACATGGATATTTTGGGATATCACAATATCTCTTATTTAATTAATGCATCTATATACTTGGTAAAGGGTGGAAGGCTCGGCCTTATGCCTGGTGTTTTGTTCCACTCTTGCCGCCCTAGTTTCCGTCATACCGGTGTTATGTTCCTTGATTTTGCATCCCTAACACGGTGAGGGGTATGGGACCCTCTTGACAGTTCGCTTTGAATAAAACTCTTCCAGCAAGGCCCAACATTGGTTTTACATTTGCCTATCACCTATTTCTTTTCCCTAGGGAGTCGCCCTCCCGAGGGTCATCTTTATTTAGCCCCCCGGGCCAGTGCTCTTCGGAGTGTTGGTCCAACCTAGAGCCACTTGCGGTGCCACCCCTTCTTCCGGGGTCTTCGTTTGCCGTACGTAGTGTTCATCCGGTCGTGGCCTGAGACGAGATACGCGCGGCTACTATCAGGGTGTCGGCACGCCGGGAGGTCTTGCTGGTTTTGTTTTACCATTGTCGAAATGTCTTGTGCACCGGGATCCCATGTCTGATCGGATGTCCCGCGATGGAGGATTGTCTGCGCGGATCATGAGCTTATAATGGGCTAAGTTGGGACACCCCCGCAAGGTTTGAACTTTCGAAATCCATGCCCGCGGTTATGTGGCAGATGGGAATTTGTTAATGTCCGGTTGTAGAGAACTTGACACTTGACTTAATTAAAATACATCAACCGCGTGTGTAGCCGTGATGGTCTCCTTTCGGCGGAGTCCGGGAAGTGAACACGGTTTGGGTTATGTATGAACGTAAGTAGCTTCAGGATCACTTCTTGATCACTTCTAGCTTCTCGACCGTTGCGTTGCTTCTCTTCTCGCTCTTATTTGCGTATGTTAGCCACCATATTTGCTTAGTGCTTGCTGCAGCTCCACCTCATTACCCCTTTCCTACCCATAAGCTTAAATAGTCTTGATCTCGCGGGTGTGAGATTGTTGAGTCCTCGTGACTCACAGATTCTACCAAAACAGTTGCAGGTGCCGTTGATACCAGTGCAGGTCACGCAACCGAGCTCAAGTGGGAGTTCGACGAGCACTTTGGTCGTTACTATGTTTCGTTTCCCGATGATCAGTAGTGGAGCCCAGTTGGGACGATCGGGGATCTAGCATTTGAGGTCATCTTCCTTTTCTTTTGGATTTGATCATAATCGGTCTATGTGTGTACTCTGATGTTGTATGATTTATTTAAGTATTGTGTGAAGTGGCGATTGTGAGCCAACCCTCTTTATCCCTTTCTTATTCATTACATGGGATTGTGTGAAGATGACCCTTCTTGCGACAAAACCACCATGCGGTTGTGCCTCCAAGTCGTGCCCCGACATGTGGGAGATATAGCCGCATCGTGGGTGTTACAAGTTGGTAATCAGAGCCATCCCCGACTTAGGAGCCCCCTGCTTGATCGAATCGCTGGCGTTGTTGAGTCTAGAACAAAAAAATGTTTTGAGTCTTAGGATTATATATATCGGAGAGTAGGATTATTTTTACTCCTCAGTCCCTTCGTTGCTCTGGTGAGGTCTCCTGACATAGATGTTTTGACTTTCCTCTCCTCAAATTTCACTAAAAAAATTTAGGATCACGCGGGTATCTTGGAATGGTTCCGACGGTTTTGTGATGAGAACATTGTTCTTGGTGCCTCCTGACATTTAGGGGTTGTGGCAGTGTCCCGGGGAGTTGAGCTCCGAGGTGTTGTCGTCACAATCTTATCGTTGCAGTTCTGGAATACCTGAGTTTTGCCGACATCGAAAATCTCTTTTATGCAGTTGTTGGTGAGATCACCTCGGCGCCACCCAGTACTGGGGCGGGAGTTCGGGAGTATTGCCATAACTCGTATAACGGATGCTTAATGAAGGTTGAGGTACACGATTTCCGGAGTTTTCTTGGTTATGTGTTGACGGATGGATACAGCTGGATCTAGGGATTGTTAGTTTGGGTGAGATATATTACGTCCCCTGTATCCCCAACACCTGATTGCATAACCAGAAAATTTCGGGAGTTTATAGGTGGGAATTCAAGTATCTCGTAGGATATCTTTCCAACAGACACATGATACGATATGGGGTCTATCATATGTTTGTTCCGGCTTATTCTGCAAGCCAAATCCTTTGTTTTTGTTTTGTTTTGTGGTATTCGAGTTGCTTCAATGCCAAATGTGGATTCCATACCTTTTTCTAAACGGTGTTCTCATATTTCTATGAGAGTGGTAATCCTTCTTGATCATCAAAATTGTCATCCCAATTCTTTCCAACCTGCGTGCTTCTCTTCAAGTGGATCCGATCATTTCAACATCAGCAAGATCAATTCTAAGTTTTTCTCAACGGTGTTTGTTCCATTCCATCTGCTCCAAGTTGCCTTTGTTTTCCCGCCCTCCCACCCTTTTCTTGAAGGACTCAGATTTCTTAATCAAGTATCCTTTTATTGATGGGAAGTCTCTCCATTTTTTCCGTCAATGTTCTTATCCGGGGATTCTCAGGAAGATATTAACAGAGCTTCAAGTTTATCATTCTTCATTCTTTTCTTCTCCGGTGGATTCAATTCAAGCTTTGTCGATCATATCTTTCCTTGTTTCAAATGTTTTTCCATACCGGTGCATCTCATAATCTTTCACTTCTTGTTATTCATTTGTTCCGGAGTGCTTAAGATTATCTCAGAAGATTCAAGTTTTCATTCTTAATCCATTCAAGCTATTTCGAGGCCTTACCTTATTCAAGCCATTTAATTCAACCGGCGCAATCTATCTTTTAAATCGTTCAACGGTGTATCTTTTGAGTGGGCCCTAACCCATAGGTCTTTTCCCAGGATCTTACCTGACTCTTCTAGTTTATCTGGAGCGATTCTCAAATTCTTTCAAAGTTTGACGTAAGAATGAATTTCATCAGTTAGATGCCCTCGCCAAGATTGTGTCAAATTCTTTTCATCGTTGGTTCAACCTTTCTATTCTTCATTCTGGAGTGCCTCAACAATTCATGGTGTTTCTCATCGTCATTCTCGAATTTTGAAGACCGAAGAGGAGTTCCGCTTAAATCCTTACCCCTACTTCCAAAGATGCGTGGTTCTAGCTTCATGCCACTCTCATAATTGTTTTCGATTGTGAGAATTCTTTTCATAACCATCCGGAGCATTTCATGAGTTGTTTCCACTTCTTTCCTCCGAAGGCCATCATGTCATAATTCCTCATTCATAGCTTTCAGCTCTCGTTCTCCAAATCTTACTGGTGAATCGTTCAAGTATCCTCTAGTCAGCTCCTTATCTCTTCGTTCTCATGTATCTAAATACCCTCAAGTATCTTCATTCGTTTTCCAATTCTTTCCAGTGAATTGTGCCTTTGCTACTTTCATTCTCAATTCTTATGGTGGTTCATTCAAGAATTCTCTTCTGTTGTTATTGTATCAATTCATTCGTTCTAAATCCTACCGGCGGATCGTTGAAGACTTTTCTCAAGTTTGCACTATATCTCTCTTAATTCTTTCTACGAGAATAAGTAGTATGCCAAATCTGTTGCTTGTCATCAATTTAAATTTGTGAAGGATACACATAACGTAATTCTTATTACTGTTTCATCCAAGTGATCTAGTTTTCTTCTTTCCAGAGTTGTTCATCATGTCGCATTTCTCGGTTTGAGATGCTCCATATTTTCTTTTCCGGAGTTCCAAGTTTTTCCGCATCATCTCATTGCGAAGCTCCTTATAAATCATCGCAAGGCTTCACCTTGTGTTCTCAACTTCTCTTTCTTTCTATCATGCTTTGATTACCGGAGTTCTTCATGGAGGCTCTACATGGTGGTTCGTCAAGGATTCCTTTCATTCTTCAATTGTTCTTCAAGATTTCTCTCGAAGTTATGATCCACCAAGCTATACCCAAAGATAAACATGGTGCTCAACACATGTTGTGTTTTGAGGAATTCAAGCATTCTTCATCTTGCATTCTGAAGTGCAATTCTTTCTACCTTATCTCTTGAGATGGTGTTATGTCACTCTTGGCAATTTCTCCTCGTGTTTTTGATTCACAAGTCATCAGGAATGAGATATTTAAATCCATCATTTTCTCTTCGCTCAAGACATCTTTTCAACCAATCAACCTCTTCATTGGAGTTATCTTGGGTTATATTTCACCTAAAGTTTTCCCTAAGGATTTTGCTATTTATGGTGCTCATAAATGACCCAAGTTCTTCATTTATCCTCCTGGCGAAATAAGTTTCTCGTCTCCTTGTTCATATCTATCCAATCTATTGTTTTTCCGTTAGTGGCAGAATTTCACCTCAAGTTTTTGAGATGTTTTCCATAAGTCCACGGGAATCATATCTTTTGTTGTTGATTTTTCAACAACTCCGTTCAACCCATCTTTGCAGGAAGGCTCCTTCATGTTCATTCATGGTGGAAGTTGATGTTCTCTTCTCCGTTCTTTTCATTCCACTCATTTGTTCCGGAGGCATTGTGATGTAACTCTCTTCGACCCGTCATCTCATTTTGTAAATATCATGTTATTTTCCTTGCTTATCCATTTAACATGAGTGTTGTGTCCTCTGCTCAAGTTTTTTTTTCATCTTATCAAGTCTTAAATCTCTTTTCTAACAGAGTGTTTTCAACTTTGTTCATCTTCGTTGTATTCTTTCTTTCAATTTGTTCAACCTCGCAAGGTTCTTTGGTTTCACGTGTTTGTCAAAGAAGCAACTTAGTTTTACCAGCTCCTTGATTTCTGCCGCCACCCGCAAGCGCAGCCACCTGCCTTCCCGATCCACCCATCGATCCACCCCCACACCGAGCTCCTCCCGTTCGCTCCTCCCTCCTCGACCCAGCTGCCTCACCGGACCCGCATCCCTGCGACCAAGCTCGCCGGAGTGCCACCAGGCCGCTACTCCCCTCCCTCGCTAGCCTCCCGCGCCGGAGACCTCTGTTTCCGCGTCGCTACCGTCAAGCTCCGTCGAACTGGAGCAGCACCGAACCAGCAGGACTGTGCCCTTCCTCTCCATCCTCTCCTCTGTTTTCCTCTTGCTCCCCGGCAACGCTCTCTCTTAGATTCTCTCATCTCTCTCGTTTATCTTCATAGGGAACAACTCCATGGACGCCCATGCTCTACCCTGAGTCCATCACCGCTGTTGTTTCGCGTCAGATCCGGCCGGGGACCGCCGGATCTCGCCGCTTCCGCCATGGACCACCCATCCCCAGACCTCCTCCGCGCCACCTTGCCTCAGCCACGCCCCGTTTGTTGCGCCTTCGCCATGTCCCTGCCGCTGCGTCCAAGCCCCAGCGGTGCCGTGGCCTCGCCTCTGCATCAAACAGATGAACGAAGCTGCCGCTGCCTGCTTTGTTAGTTTCAGGACGGGAAGGCTTGACCCATCGTGTTGACCGCGCCACGCCAGAGCATGGCCCAGCGCCCCTTCCAGCCTCCCTGTCCACCGAACCGGGCCGAAGCCCATGGGTGAGCTGCCCCCCAGCGCCTGCTCCTGTTCGGCCCTGTTCAAGTTTCGGCCCGATGCATGTTTTTCCTCTGTTGCGTTTTTAGCTAATTTCCAGAGAGTGCGAGTTTTGCAGAAAAACCCTCTTTGTTCATGCATCAATAATTCACAAACCATGCATCAGAATTACATAAAATATATATGTAAGATGCTCAGTTTTTCATGAACTTTCATAATATGCTGCTTTCATCTATGTTAAAAATGTTTAAACTTGCTGTTTGCAAAAATTTGTATAAATGGCATGTTAAAATGATTTATTTCATAACTAATCAACCGTAGCTCCAAATTAAATGTTCTTTATATGTAAAAGGGGTAGAAAAATGCCTAGTTTAACATGGTGCACTCATATTGCATGTTTAACAACTCTAAAATATGGTTTAGGGTAGAACAGTACCAAATTCGGTTTAGGGCAGAACAGTACCAAATTCCAAAATATGCATATGAGGATTTTCCGGAAAGGTTGTTTGTCATTCCGACCTCATTTAAACTTGCCTAAATAGTTAGTTTACTTATGCTTCACCTCTTGCCATGTTTGACGACATTTAACATTGTTGGGTACATAAATAAGAGATAACTAAATAATTGATGTGGTGTTTCGTCAATATGCAAGTCGTTGCATGTTGAGCTCCACTTAATTTGTAGTATTTGATTGTTGCACTTTGCCATGCCATGCATATTAAACCGGACATGCATCATCCTTGGTTTTCCATCATGCCATGTTTATGCTTGTGTGTTTACCATGTTGTTTGCTTCTTTCCGGTTTGCTTCTCTCGTTAGCTTCGGTTTCGTTCCGGAGTTGTGAGGATTCGTTCAACTACGTTTGTTTGTCTTCTTCATGGACTCGTTCTTCTTCCTTGCGGGATCTCAGGCAAGATGACCATTCCCTCGAAGTCACTTCTATCTTTGTTTGCTAGTTGTTTGCTCTATTGCTTCGCCGTGCTACCTACCACTTGCTATATCATGCCTCCCATATTGCCATGTCAAGCCTCTTACCATCCTTTCCTAGCAAACCGTTGTTTGGCTAAGTTACCGCTTTTGCTCAGCCCCTCTTATAGTGTTGTTAGTTGCAGGTGAAGATGAAGTTGGTTCCATGTTGGAACATGGATATTTTGGGATATCACAATATCTCTTATTTAATTAATGCATCTATATACTTGGTAAAGGGTGGAAGGCTCGGCCTTATGCCTGGTGTTTTGTTCCACTCTTGCCGCCCTAGTTTCCGTCATACCGGTGTTATGTTCCTTGATTTTGCATCCCTAACACGGTGAGGGGTATGGGACCCTCTTGACAGTTCGCTTTGAATAAAACTCTTCCAGCAAGGCCCAACATTGGTTTTACATTTGCCTATCACCTATTTCTTTTCCCTAGGGAGTCGCCCTCCCGAGGGTCATCTTTATTTAGCCCCCCGGGCCAGTGCTCTTCGGAGTGTTGGTCCAACCTAGAGCCACTTGCGGTGCCACCCCTTCTTCCGGGGTCTTCGTTTGCCGTACGTAGTGTTCATCCGGTCGTGGCCTGAGACGAGATACGCGCGGGTACTATCAGGGTGTCGGCACGCCGGGAGGTCTTGCTGGTTTTGTTTTACCATTGTCGAAATGTCTTGTGCACCGGGATCCCATGTCTGATCGGATGTCCCGCGATGGAGGATTGTCTCGGCGGATCATGAGCTTATAATGGGCTAAGTTGGGACACCCCCGCAAGGTTTGAACTTTCGAAATCCATGCCCGCGGTTATGTGGCAGATGGGAATTTGTTAATGTCCGGTTGTAGAGAACTTGACACTTGACTTAATTAAAATACATCAACCGCGTGTGTAGCCGTGATGGTCTCCTTTCGGCGGAGTCCGGGAAGTGAACACGGTTTGGGTTATGTATGAACGTAAGTAGCTTCAGGATCACTTCTTGATCACTTCTAGCTTCTCGACCGTTGTGTTGCTTCTCTTCTCGCTCTTATTTGCGTATGTTAGCCACCATATTTGTTTAGTGCTTGCTGCAGCTCCACCTCATTACCCCTTTCCTACCCATAAGCTTAAATAGTCTTGATCTCGCGGGTGTGAGATTGTTGAGTCCTCGTGACTCACAGATTCTACCAAAACAGTTGCAGGTGCCGTTGATACCAGTGCAGGTCACGCAACCGAGCTCAAGTGGGAGTTCGACGAGCACTTTGGTCGTTACTATGTTTCGTTTCCCGATGATCAGTAGTGGAGCCCAGTTGGGACGATCGGGGATCTAGCATTTGAGGTCATCTTCCTTTTCTTTTGGATTTGATCATAATCGGTCTATGTGTGTACTCTGATGTTGTATGATTTATTTAAGTATTGTGTGAAGTGGCGATTGTGAGCCAACCCTCTTTATCCCTTTCTTATTCATTACATGGGATTGTGTGAAGATGACCCTTCTTGCGACAAAACCACCATGCGGTTGTGCCTCCAAGTCGTGCCCCGACATGTGGGAGATATAGCCGCATCGTGGGTGTTACAAGTTGGTAATCAGTGCCATCCCCGACTTAGGAGCCCCCTGCTTGATCGAATCGCTGGCGTTGTTGAGTCTAGAACAAAAAAATGTTTTGAGTCTTAGGATTATATATATCGGAGAGTAGGATTATTTTTACTCCTCAGTCCCTTCGTTGCTCTGGTGAGGTCTCCTGACATAGATGTTTTGACTTTCCTCTCCTCAAATTTCACTAAAAAAAATTTAGGATCACGCGGGTATCTTGGAATGGTTCCGACGGTTTTGTGATGAGAACATTGTTCTTGGTGCCTCCTGACATTTAGGGGTTGTGGCAGTGTCCCGGGGAGTTGAGCTCCGAGGTGTTGTCGTCACAATCTTATCGTTGCAGTTCTGGAATACCTGAGTTTTGCCGACATCGAAAATCTCTTTTATGCAGTTGTTGGTGAGATCACCTCGGTGCCACCCAGTACTGGGGCGGGAGTTCGGGAGTACTGCCATAACTCGTATAACGGATGCTTTTCGAAGGTTGAGGTACATGATTTTCGGAGTTTTCTTGGTTATGTGTTGACGGATGGATACAGCTGGATCTAGGGATTGTTAGTTTGGATGAGATATATTACGTCCCCTGTATCCCCAACACCTGATTGCATAACCAGAAAATTTTGGGAGTTTATAGGTGGGAATTCAAGTATCTCGTAGGATATCTTTCCAACAGACACATGATACGATATGGGGTCTATCATATGTTTGTTCCGGCTTATTCTGCAAGCCAAATCCTTTGTTTTTGTTTTGTTTTGTGGTATTCGAGTTGCTTCAATGCCAAATGTGGATTCCATACCTTTTTCTAAACGGTGTTCTCATATTTCTATGAGAGTGGTAATCCTTCTTGATCATCAAAATTGTCATCCCAATTCTTTCCAACCTGCGTGCTTCTCTTCAAGTGGATCCGATCATTTCAACATCAGCAAGATCAATTCTAAGTTTTTCTCAACGGTGTTTGTTCCATTCCATCTGCTCCAAGTTGCCTTTGTTTTCCCGCCCTCCCACCCTTTTCTTGAAGGACTCAGATTTCTTAATCAAGTATCCTTTTATTGATGGGAAGTCTCTCCATTTTTTCCGTCAATGTTCTTATCCGGGGATTCTCAGGAAGATATTAACAGAGCTTCAAGTTTATCATTCTTCATTCTTTTCTTCTCCGGTGGATTCAATTCAAGCTTTGTCGATCATATCTTTCCTTGTTTCAAATGTTTTTCCATACCGGTGCATCTCATAATCTTTCACTTCTTGTTATTCATTTGTTCCGGAGTGCTTAAGATTATCTCAGAAGATTCAAGTTTTCATTCTTAATCCATTCAAGCTATTTCGAGGCCTTACCTTATTCAAGCCATTTAATTCAACCGGCGCAATCTATCTTTTAAATCGTTCAACGGTGTATCTTTTGAGTGGGCCCTAACCCATAGGTCTTTTCCCAGGATCTTACCTGACTCTTCTAATTTATCTGGAGCGATTCTCAAATTCTTTCAAAGTTTGACGTAAGAATGAATTTCATCAGTTAGATGCCCTCGCCAAGATTGTGTCAAATTCTTTTCATCGTTGGTTCAACCTTTCTATTCTTCATTCTGGAGTGCCTCAACAATTCATGGTGTTTCTCATCGTCATTCTCGAATTTTGAAGACCGAAGAGGAGTTCCTCTTAAATCCTTACCCCTACTTCCAAAGATGCGTGGTTCTAGCTTCATGCCACTCTCATAATTGTTTTCGATTGTGAGAATTCTTTTCATAACCATCCGGAGCATTTCATGAGTTGTTTCCACTTCTTTCCTCCGAAGGCCATCATGTCATAATTCCTCATTCATAGCTTTCAGCTCTCGTTCTCCAAATCTTACTGGTGAATCGTTCAAGTATCCTCTAGTCAGCTCTTGATCTCTTCGTTCTCATGTATCTAAATACCCTCAAGTATCTTCATTCGTTTTCCAATTCTTTCCACTGAATTGTGCCTTTGCTACTTTCATTCTCAATTCTTATGGTGGTTCATTCAAGAATTCTCTTCTGTTGTTATTGTATCAATTCATTCGTTCTAAATCCTACCGGCGGATCGTTGAAGACTTTTCTCAAGTTTGCACTATATCTCTCTTAATTCTTTCTACGAGAATAAGTAGTATGCCAAATCTGTTGCTTGTCATCAATTTAAATTTGTGAAGGATACACATAACGTAATTCTTATTACTGTTTCATCCAAGTGATCTAGTTTTCTTCTTTTCAGAGTTGTTCATCATGTCGCATTTCTCGGTTTGAGATGCTCCATATTTTCTTTTCCGGAGTTCCAAGTTTTTCCGCATCATCTCATTGCGAAGCTCCTTATAAATCATCGCAAGGCTTCACCTTGTGTTCTCAACTTCTCTTTCTTTCTATCATGCTTTGATTACTGGAGTTCTTCATGGAGGCTCTACATGGTGGTTCGTCAAGGATTCCTTTCATTCTTCAATTGTTCTTCAAGATTTCTCTCGAAGTTATGATCCGCCAAGCTATACCCAAAGATAAACATGGTGCTCAACACATGTTGTGTTCTGAGGAATTCAAGCATTCTTCATCTTGCATTCTGAAGTGCAATTCTTTCTACCTTATCTCTTGAGATGGTGTTATGTCACTCTTGGCAATTTCTCCTCGTGTTTTTGATTCACAAGTCATCAGGAATGAGATATTTAAATCCATCATTTTCTCTTCGCTCAAGACATCTTTTCAACCAATCAACCTCTTCATTGGAGTTATCTTGGGTTATATTTCACCTAAAGTTTTCCCTAAGGATTTTGCTATTTATGGTGCTCATAAATGACCCAAGTTCTTCATTTATCCTCCCGGCGAAATAAGTTTCTCGTCTCCTTGTTCATATCTATCCAATCTATTGTTTTTCCGTTAGTGGCAGGATTTCACCTCAAGTTTTTGAGATGTTTTCCATAACTCCACGGGAATCATATCTGTTGTTGTTGATTTTTCAACAACTCCGTTCAACCCTTCTTTGCAGGAAGGCTCCTTCACGTTCATTCATGGTGGAAGTTGATGTTCTCTTCTCCTTTCTTTTCATTCCACTCATTTGTTCCGGAGGCATTGTGATGTAACTCTCTTCGACCCGTCATCTCATTTTGTAAATATCATGTTCTTTTCCTTGCTTATCCATTTAACATGAGTGTTGTGTCCTCTGCTCAAGTTTTTTTTCATCTTATCAAGTCTTAAATCTCTTTTCTAACAGAGTGTTTTCAACTTTGTTCATCTTTGTTGTATTCTTTCTTTCAATTTGTTCAACCTCGCAAGGTTCTTTGGTTTCACGTGTTTGTCAAAGAAGCAACTTAGTTTTACCAGCTCCTTGATTTCTGCCGCCACCCGCAAGCGCAGCCACCTGCCTTCCCGATCCACCCATCGATCCACCCCCACACCGAGCTCCTCCCGTTCGCTCCTCCCTCCTCGACCCAGCTGCCTCACCGGACCCGCATCCCTGCGACCAAGCTCGCCGGAGTGCCACCAGGCCGCTACTCCCCTCCCTCGCTAGCCTCCCGCGCCGGAGACCTCTGTTTCCGCGTCGCTGCCGTCAAGCTCCGTCGAACTGGAGCAGCACCGGACCAGCAGGACTGTGCCCTTCCTCTCCATCCTCTCCTCTGTTTTCCTCTTGCTCCCCGGCAACGCTCTCTCTTAGATTCTCTCATCTCTCTCGTTTCTCTTCACAGGGACCGACGCCAAGGACGCCCATGCTCTACCCCGAGTCCATCACCGTTGTCGTTTCGCGTCAGATCCGACTGGGGACCGCCGGATCTCGCCGCTTCCGCCATGGACCACCCATCCCCAGACCTCCTCCGCGCCGCCTTGCCTCAGCCACGCCCCGTCTGTTGCGCCTTCGCCATGTCCCTGCCGCTGCGTCCAAGCCCCAGCTGTGCCGTGGCCTCACCTCTGCATTGAATAGACGAACGAAATTGCCGCTGCCTGCTTCGTCAGTTTCAGGACGGGAACGCTTGACCCATCGTGTTGACCGCGCCATGCCAGAGCATGGCTCAGCGCCCCTTCCAACCTCCCTCTCCACCGAACCGGGCCGAAGCCCATGGGTGAGCTGCCCCCCCCCCCCAGCGCCTGCTCCTGTTCGGCCCTGTTCAAGTTTTGGCCCGATGCATGTTTTTCCTCTGCTGTGTGTTCAGCTAATTTCCAGAGAGTGCCAGTTTTGCAGAAAAACCCTCTTTGTTCATGCATCAATAATTCACAAACCATGCATCAGAATGAAATAAACTATATATGTAAGATGCTCAGTTTTTCATGTACTTTCCTAATATGCTGCTTTCATCTATGTTAAAAATGTTTAAACTTGCTGTTTGCATATATTTGCATAAATGCCATGTAAAAATAATTTATTTCATAACTAATCAACCATAGCTCCAGATTAAATGTTCTTCATATGTAAATGGGGTAGAAAAATGCCTAGTTTAACATGGTTCACTCATATTGCATGTTTAGCAATTCTAAAATATGGTTTAGGGAAGAACAGTACCAAATTCCAAAATATGCATATGAGGATTTTCCGGAATTGTTGTTTGTCATTCCGACCTCATTTAAACTTGCCTAAATAGTTAGTTTACTTATGCTTCACCTCTTGCCATGTTTAACAACATTTAATATTGTTGGGTACATAAATGAGAGATAACTAAATAATTGATGTGGTGTTTCGTCAATATGCAAGTCGTTGCATGTTGATCTCCACTTAATTTGTAGTATTTGATTGTTGCACTTTGCCATGCCATACATATTAAACAGGACATGCATCATCCTTTGTTGTCAATCATGCCATGTTTATGCTTGTGTGTTTACCATGTTGTTTGCTTCTTTCCGGTTTGCTTCTCTCGTTAGCTTCGGTTTCGTTCCGGAGTTGTGAGGATTCGTTCGACTACGTCTGTTTGTCTTCTTCATGGACTCGTTCTTCTTCCTTGCGGGATCTCAAGCAAGATGACCATTCCCTCGAAATCACTTCTATCTTTGCTTTCTAGTTGTTCTCTCTATTGCTTTGCCACGCTACCTACCACTTGCTATATCATGCCTCCCATATTGCCATGTCAAGCCTCTAACCATCCTTTCCTAGCAAACCGTTGTTTGGCTAAGTTACCGCTTTTGCTCAGCCCCTCTTATAGCGTTGTTAGTTGCAGGTGAAGATGAAGTTGGTTCCATGTTGGAACATGGATATTTTGGGATATCACAATATCTCTTATTTAATTAATGCATCTATATACTTGCTAAAGGGTGGAAGGCTCGGCCTTATGCCTGGTGTTTTGTTCCACTCTTGCCGCCCTAGTTTCCATCATACCGGTGTTAGGTTCCTTGATTTTGCGTCCCTAACACGGTGAGGGGTATGGGACCCTCTTGACAGTTCGCTTTGAATAAAACTCTTCCAGCAAGGCCCAACATTGGTTTTACATTTGCCTATCACCTATTTCTTTTCCCTAGGGAGTCGCCCTCCCGAGGGTCATCTTTATTTAGCCCCCCGGGCCAGTGCTCTTCGGAGTGTTGGTCCAACCTAGAGCCACTTGCGGTGCCACCCCTTCTTCCGGGGTCTTCGGTTGCCGTACGTAGTGTTCATCCGGTCGTGGCCTGAGACGAGATACGCGCGGCTACTATCAGGGTGTCGGCACGCCGGGAGGTCTTGCTGGTTTTGTTTTACCATTGTCGAAATGTCTTGTGCACCGGGACCCCGAGTCTGATCGGATGTCCTGGATGGAGGATTGTCTCCGCGCATTCGTGAGCTTATAATGGGCTAAGTTGGGACACCCCTACAAGGTTTGAACATTCGAAAGCCGTGCCCGTGGTTATGTGGCAGATGGGAATTTGTTAATGTCCGGTTGTAGAGAACTTGACACTTGACTTAATTAAAATACATCAACCGCGTGTGTAGCCGTGATGGTCTCCTTTCGGCGGAGTCCGGGAAGTGAACACGGTTTGGGTTATGTATGAACGTAAGTAGCTTCAGGATCACTTCTTGATCACTTCTAGCTTCTCGACCGTTGTGTTGCTTCTCTTATCGCTCTTATTTGCATATGTTAGCCACCATATTTGCTTAGTGCTTGCTGCAGCTCCACCTCATTACCCCTTTCCTACCCATAAGCTTAAATAGTCTTGATCTCGCGGGTGTGAGATTGCTGAGTCCTCGTGACTCACAGATTCTACCAAAACAGTTGCAGGTGCCGTTGATACCAGTGCAGGTGACGCAACTGAGCTCAAGTGGGAGTTCAACGAGGACTTTGGTCGTTACTATGTTTCGTTTCCTGATGATCAGTAGTGGAGCCCAGTTGGGACGATTGGGGATCTAGCATTTGGGGTTATCTTCCTTTTCTTTTGGATTTGACCGTAGCGGTCTATGTGTGTACTCTGATGTTGTATGATTTATTTAAGTATTGTGTGAAGTGGCGATTGTAAGCCAACCCTCATTATCCCTTTCTTGTTCATTACATGGGATTGTGTGAAGATGACCCTTCTTGCGACAAAACCACCATGCGGTTATGCCTCCAAGTCGTGCCCCGACACGTGGGAGATATAGCCGCATCGTGGGTGTTACAATGATGATAGGCGCTTCAGCATCAAGCTGGACGTGAACTTCGAAGTGGATATAGTAAGTCACAACGACAAGTCTTTTTTTGTAATTAAGCATGACATCTGCTTCATTTGCTTCAACTTATAATTTATTTATTTTACTATTCTACTAACGTATCCCCTGCCATGCAAGAGTTTTTGTCTTGGATAAGATAGGCTTCAGTCGTACTATGGAGGTAAAAAAAGTTTACTTGAAGACCGAGCATGGTTATATTTTCCACCCAAAATTACACAACGCAGACGACTACACCTATTTTGGATGCAAAACTTGGCGAGCACTATGCAAGACTTATGCATTTGAGCCTGATATGGTTATCACCTTTGATATTCGTCTTGAAGGTGATATTGAAGGTAATACCGACATCTGGGTCAATGTGCAGACGCCTCTAGTTATACCATTATGTGAGTTTCTCAACCATATTTATGTCTTTGATATTGTTTATTCAAAAATAGTTGACAACTAATTTCTATTGTCAGCTTATTTTGGTTCAAGCAAACATGTCCAGCGCTTGGTAGACAGGACCTACTACTGTCCCGGGGCTGAACTAAACTGCGAGGAGGTAAGTCATTATGTTTCATGGCTTGAGGATCTTGATATTGTCAAGACAAATTTTCTTCCTGCACTTAGAAATGTTAGTACTGAAAACGTGCTACCAATAGTGTTCGTAATGAACTATGGTCACATCTATTTAGGAAAGATGGTAAGATTTTTACTATTTGTCCTCAGTGCATCCTTTGCATACATTATTTTTAAGCTAAACTTCATTGCTAAGTATGTTACTATACGATGTTCTTCAACAGGGACTGCCGATGAATGTTGTGCCTCATGGGATCGAGACTAATGGTACCATGAGTATTGTTAGCTTACGGCCAAGATATCCTACAATGCACTTTAGTGCATTCAGGATTTCTAAGAGCGAGGAAGTCTTAATAGTGAAAGACTGGACCAAATTTGTGATGGAGGAGTGCAGAGAAGTACTAGGGGGCAGCAATGAGAAGCGCAGCCCACGATTAGGAGACAGGTTCATCTGCATGCTCCAACTTGACGAAGGAGGAGAGCTACACATGTTTTATGTTATTTTACCTGAGAGAGAGCAGTAGGAGTGATTAGCTAGCTAGAAATGAGTTTGAAGATGATGATGTGCTACACTATGAGTATGATGATTAAATAGCTAGTGTTGGTGGTAATTACTATGATGATTATTATTAGCTAGTGTTGGTGGTTATTATATAGCTACCGCATCTAGTGTTGGTGGTGATTAGCTAGCTAGAATGAGTTTGAAGATGATGATGTGCTACACTATGACTATGGTGATTAAATAAATACTGTTGGTGGTAATGACTATGATGATGATTAAATAGCTTGTGCTCGCGGATTAGATTCAAGTGGAGGCAACATGTGGTGCACATTGAAAGTACTACTAGTCCAAACTAGATCAAGTTTGGATTAGTAGTATACTTTTGACATGCACCACATATTGCCTCCACTTGAACCTAATCCACCTTCATTTGACACACTGTTATGGACATAATGATATAAACCTCATAATTGGTATTGTACCAAAATTTGTATAACGGCGTATAAATACACTGAAAATAAAAAAAGAGTACTACTAGCGATGGATAGTAAACACGCTACATCTAGCTAGATTAGCAGCAGCACAGGACAGAACAAGTGCTGCCGCTATGTGTCTTAGCAGTAGCGCTTGTCGCACATGCTACTGCTAAGTAATAGCTGTAGCGCCTTATTGGTAGCGCGGCTGCCCGCGCTACTAGTGGGCATTAAACCCGCACTACTACTAGGGTTTTCCCTAGTAGTGCTTATTTGAATTGGAGATATAAATTCCTATAAATATTTTTATAACTCCAATAATTCTGAAAACTTGTGAGTGGCTCTGAATATTTTGTATCAGGCCACATTTTAATTTTCAGAAGATAGAAAAATGATTTGGGTTATAAACTAGATCAAAACAGAAAAATAAAATAGCAAACAGAAACAAAAGAGAAAGAGAGACAAAGAGACTTACCTGGGCCTTTTACCTGCAGCAGCAGCCCAAGAGCCAGCCCAGCCCACCAGGGCAAGATTGTCTTCAACCTTGCGCCTACTGGCAGCCAACGCACGCGCCCGAGCGGCCACCTCCTACTTCGCTGTGTCGACGCCTCCTTCCTTCCAACCCCGCGCCCAGGAGACGTGGACGAGGCCCGTGCTGACCCCCCCTTCTCCCCTGGCCATTTTCCCCTCTCCCTCCTCGTTCTTCGCCCGAACAGAGAGCCCCGCCGGCCACCACTGCTGCCCGCGTGGCCAGCGCCAATGATTCACCGTGCTAGCATCCTCGCCGAGCTCCGCAGCTTCTCTGAGACGACGCCCGCGTCCCCGAGTGCCCTGCAACACCATCGCCAACGTCGTCTTCTTCCTCGGGTGCCTGAGATCGCCACCGTCATCTTCTTCCTCGGGTGCCTGAGATCGCCACCGTCATCTTCTTCCTCGGGTGCCTGAGATCGCCACCGTCATCTTCTTCCTTGGGTGCCTGAGATCGCCACTGTCGATTTGCTTCGCTCGAGCCGTCCCCGAGCCGCTGAGCTTCTCCACGAACTCGCCGTGAGCCCCCGGTTCTCTCCACTCTCTCCCCATGCTATAATCTGCGTGCTAGCCGCCGCCCCGCGAACGCCCGAGGCCGCCGTCCGCCATGGCCGGCGAACCTCACGATCCCGAGCTCCTCCGCTCACCCCAGTAGCATCCGCCTGCTCACCGCGTTCGCAGGAGACGAACACGCTAACTTTTTGCCTCGCCGTGGCCTGTAGCGCCGACCTCGTCTATGTCCGAACTCCGGCCGCCACCCAACTTGCCGTTGCCGCCGCTTCAGATCGCCCCACGACCAGCCGGTGCCTCCCCTGGATGCGGGCGAGTGAGGGCAACCCCTGGTGCCCTTGGCTTCACCCACTGCCGCCCGTAGCGCCGCTCCGGCGACCTTCCGCCACGACTTGAGGTCGCCGGCGTCTAACCCCGGTGGCTCATGATGTGGCACCGTCATTAGCACCTAATTAACCCCCCTCTCTCACTCACATATGGGCCCCACACCCTTAATTAACAATAGTTTAGTTACTGTTTAGTATTAATAACAAATCACAGTGGCCCCATGCGTCAGCGTTGACCTTGCTGACGTGGCCCTTGATCGACCCCACCCGTTAGTGACCCAAGCCAGCAATGTGACATTGACCAATGGGTCCCACAGGCCAGGTTTGACCTGGCCGACCCAGTTGACCTGCTGACATCAGCCTTGCGCAATGCTGATGCAGTAATTCCTTTCTGGAATTTAAATAAATCTTGAATGATTTATTTATTTCAAAAAATACCCCAAACTTTGAAAAATCATAGAAAATCAACCATAACTCCAAATGAAACAATTTATATATGAAAAATGATCAGAAAAATCCAAAGAATCTGTTTATGGAATTTTCATGCATGTTTGAGCAAGCTAACCTCACTGTTTAGGACGAAACATGAGTAGGGCAAATTTGATAATAGGTTTGGAGTTGGAATTTGATGTAGTTTTGAATTCCACTTCAATTACAATGACTTTCTGTTGCATTAGCCCAAATCACAGCATATTGCCATGCCATGATCATGCATCATATTGTTGCATTGCATTGGTTGTGTTCTTTCTTGTTTGCCGGTGTTTGTCCCCTATCAGTAGACGTTGTTCCGACGATGTGATCGATGACACTGATGAAGACATAATGCTATCTTCAGAAGTGCCAGGCAAGCAAAACCCCCTTGTTCATTCCGATACAATCCCACTCTCTCGCTCATGCTCTCTTTTACTGCATTACGACAACAACGATTCAACTGTTACATGTTGCGGTAGTTGAACCGCTTTTCCTTTGCATGACTTGTCTTTGCCACAGTAAATAGTTGAAACCCACTAGCATGAGTAGGAATTGTTTGAGCCATGATGTGGCTACTCATTTATGCTTGCGTGTTAGGCCTGCTATTGCTTAGAGTTGTGTCAGGCCTGATTCATCGGGGATGAATTGGAATGTGGTCATCATGTCCTAGTGTTGAGAGCTAAGTGTGTGAACACGATTTGGTAAAGGTATCGATGAGAGGCCATGTAGGAGTACATGGTGGGTTGTGTCATTGGAACCGTCCTTAGGAACTAAGATCTGTATGTGTGATTTTAGATCAGCTACTACCACACATTGGGATCCTTAGTTGACTCTCTTGACTTATTAACCGCCCATGTCCACTGTCCAGGAGTTGCAAGTAGTTTCTGGTGTTTGTAGTATGCTGGAGGCCGTGCGCAGTGCTGACCCGAGGGGTGGGCTGTGATGCGGTAGACACGTGGCACGGTGTACCGGGACGCCCGTTTGGTGCCTCGGGAACCCTGCACACATCGTTCGGGGCCGTAGTGGAAACCTCGGCCGGACTCCCTGCGGATGGAACCTAAATAGGCGATAAACCTGGACTAGGGACTTGTGTCATTAGTCAGGTCATGGCCGACACCCTCGCCAGGCTTCCGCTTGAAGGTTGCCGAGATACATGACGTGTACATGGCGGTAAGTGGCGAGAGCGTGTGTGAAGAAGTACACCCCTGCAAAGTTAACATCATCTATAAAATAGCCGCGTCCGTGGTAAAGGACAACTTGGTTGCTTATACAGTTCATAGACAAGTGAAAGTGGATACTCTAGAATGCGCAAGATAAGCATGAATGCTATGGATGACCTTCTCGTAGGGAGACGGGAGCGGATCCATAGTGGTGTATTGATATCATGAATATGTGGACTCATGTGCGCCACCTCAAAAGAGTTACCAGCAGTCGTAGTACAGGTTAGCCACTGAGCCAAAGCTGGCTTGCTGCAGTTAAACTCCACCACCCGCTTTGTTGATATTGATGCATATGTAGCTAGTTCTGATGTAAGTCTTGTTGGGTACATTTGTACTCACGTTTGCTTAATTTATGTTTTTGCAGAGAGACTTCAGTCTCACTAATAGTTCTACGTGGACTTCGACATTTAGCTTGTTACCTCAACTGCGATCTTGTGCCCTCGACAGGGTCTTGTAGATAGTCAAGCTTCTCAGCCTTTTTCATTTGTAGTTGTCTGTACTCAGACAAGTTAAGCTTCCGCATGTGCTTATTGCTTGTATGACTTGAATGCTGGGTCATCAGACCCATGTTTGTAATATCTGGCTCCTCGGAGCCTAATGAATAAATACTCCGAGTCGTAGAGTTTTGTTGTGATGCCATGTTGTATTTGCACATATCGAGCATATTGTGTGTATGTTATTGAAATGCTTGGTATGTGTGGGATCCGACAACCTAGTGGTTTATTCTTGGTAGCCTCTCTTACCAGGAAATGTCTCCTAGTGCTTCCACTGAGCCATGGTAGCTTCCTACTGCTCCGGAATAGTTAGGTTGGCCGACATGTGTCCTTCTTCGTTCCTGTGTCTGTCCCTTCGAGGAAATGTCACGCGTTGTTCCTTTAAGTCCTTGTAGCTTGCTACGACTTGAGTTCATACGTTGATGACCGACAAGTTCGTTGCTGGGTCATGTATGCATGTCCCTGTAAGTTAGTGCCACTTTGGATTCACAATTAGTCATGTCGGCCCGGGTTCTCTGTCATATGGATGCTAGCGACACTATCATATACATGAGCCAAAAGGCGCAAACAATCCCGGGCCAGGTAAGGTGGCACCCGTGGGAATACTGTGCGTGAGGCCGCAAAGTGATATGATGTGTTACATGCTAGATCGGTGTGACTTTGGATTGGGGTCCTGCCAGCTTTGGTATCAGAGCCTGACTGCCTGTAGGATTACCAAGCCAAACTGGTCAAAGTTGAGTCTAGAAATGCTTTAGTTATATAAGGGAATTGATTGTGAAAGGGAACGTAAGGCTCTTTTTACTCCTTTACCTTATGCCCTTCTGATCTGAGTCAACCTCTTCTTTTCTACGGGGATTAAGAACTAGGCTTCTCATCTTTCTATCAGGATCACGTGTTACTAATACGTAGACTTATATGATTGATGGTTTCAAGCCCCAGTTCAGTTCCTACTACTTCTGTGTGTTGACAGTTGATCTCAGAACCTTGATATTGTGATATTAAGTGGTTATGCCACCATTTTGCAGGATTTCTCAAATATTTTTGAGCATTTATAGCCGTTATGTTGTCCGAGTCATCCCAGGTTTCTAAATAATCTGATGCATTTGCAAATCTATTCCTCCTGTCCCCGGTGTCCTTTTAGGCCAGATTAACAACACCAATTGCTGAGTTGAGGTACTCCATTGCCTCGACATATATGTTGAAGCTATTACTATGACCCTATGTGTCCTAGAGAACCACCTAGTAATCTAGCCATGTTTTGTGTTCCTAGTGTGATGATTCTGGCCTTCACTCTCGAAAGCATCCCGTGATGACATTTAGTTAGTAGGCATTCTATTTCTGGGTTCTTGAGCCTAAGATTCACTCTACTTACCTCATGTTGATAGTGTTGCTAGTTCCTTTAGGATATTAGTAACCTTTGTGACAGTCCTCAAGGTCCGTGGTATATCATTCTTCCAATACCATGAACCATCATGGCAGAAGTTCTTTTAAACCAAAAGATCACAACAAGAATGCTCTTGATGAGTTCTCCATTCAAAATTTGTGAATCTGCCAGTCCTTCCTCTTCTGCATGGGTTATCTGGAAGAAATATGTTGAACTTGTTGGACATACTAATCTATGCGTCCACAACTCAGAAAATCATATGTTCCTTTGAGTTGTTCTCTTTAGTTGTACTCCGACCGATCATTTGATAGTAGAGGGTATATCAATGCATTCGTTCTTCAAAGTCTAATATTCTTGTGGTTCGTCAAGCCATTCTATTCCGGAATGACTAGGAGAAACAAATTCCA
The DNA here is from genome assembly GCF_018294505.1 of Triticum aestivum. Lineage (NCBI taxonomy): Eukaryota > Viridiplantae > Streptophyta > Magnoliopsida > Poales > Poaceae > Triticum > Triticum aestivum. The sequence continues at coordinate 496,390,682 of NC_057799.1, forward strand.
GTACCTCATCCATATCCAGGATTGGGTCAAAGCAGTTGTATTCCGCAAATTAAGCATGCCAATCCAGCTTCTAGTCTGTTCTACCCTGGAGTATTACTCCCTTTATGTGAGAGCTATAATGTTGAATTTGAATATGATTCCACATGTAATTATTATGAGAGAGGAAAATATGGTTGTAGAAATTTTCATGTTACTAAATTACCTCTTGTTATGTTGAGATTGTTATTGTTTCTCACTTCTTTCCTGCATATGCTAGTTTTTGCTTGTCTTGATAATTTATTTGCCTAGAAGATGCTTATGCATAGGAAGTATGTTAGATTTAGATGTGTTTTTCATATGCTATATGATGCTCTCTTTATGCTTCAGGGTGGGACGCACCAAAGCAGCGTTCGTTGCACTAGCGCCTTATCTTTCTTGTCTTTCATGTCAGCATCATTGAAATAATCAATGCCTAGCTAGGGGCGTTAAACGATAGCGCTTGTTGGGAGGCAACCCAATTTTATTTTTGTTTCTTGCTTTTTGGTTCTGTTTAGTAATAAATAATTCATCTAGCTTCTGTTAAGATGTGCTTTCATGTTTCAATTAGTGTTTGTGCCAAGTAGAACCAATAGGATCTTCTTGGGTGATAGTTGTTTGATCTTGCTGAAAAAGATAGAAACTTTGTGCTCACGAAAATAATTGTTAAAATTCGCCAGAACGTGATAAAATACCAATTCTTTTTGATGTAGATCAATATACAAATTTTCCAGGTTGTCCTAGGTTTTTCAGAATTTTTGGTTCCAGAAGTATTCGAACAAATCTGATTGCTACAGACTGTTCTGTTTTTTACAGATTCTGTTTTTCGTGTGTTGTTTGCTTATTTTGACGAATCTATGGCTAGTATCGAGGGGTATGAACCATAGAGAAGTTGTAATACAGTAGGTTTAACACCAATATAAATAAAGAATGAGTTCATTACAGTACCTCATGGTGATGATTTGTTTTCTTATACTAACCGAGCTCATGAGATTTTCTGTTGAGTTTTGTGTTTTGAAGTTTCCATGTTTTGGGTAATGATTTGATGGATTATGGAATAAGGAGTGGAAAGAGCCTAAGCTTGGGGATGCCCAAGGCACCCCAAGGTAAAATTCAAGGACAACCAAAATCCTAAGCTTGGGGATGCCCCGGAAGGCATCCCCTCTTTCTTCTTCGTCTACCGGTAACTTTACTTGAGGCTATATTTTTATTCACCACATGATATGTATTTTGCTTCGAGCGTCTTGTATGATTTGAGTCTTTGATTTTTAGTTTACCACAATCATCCTTGCTGTACACACCTTTTTGGAGAGACACACATGAATCGGAATTTATTAGAATACTCTATGTGCTTCACTTATATCTTTTGAGCTAGATAACTTTGCTCTAGTGCTTCACTTATATCTTTTAGAGGACGGTGGTGGTTTTATCTTATAGAAATACTTGATATCTCATGCTTCACTTATATTATTTTGAGAGTCTTTTAGAACAGCATGGTAGTTTGCTTTGGCTATAAAATTAGTCCTAATATGATGAACATCCAAGATAGGTATAAGAAAAACTATCATATAAAGTGCATCGAATACTATGAGAAGTTTGATACTTGATAATTGTTTTGGGATATGAAGATGGTGATATTAGAGTCATGCTAGTTGAGTAGTTGTGAATTTGAGAAATACTTGTTCTAAAGTTTGTGATTCCCGTAGCATGCACGTATGGTGAACCGTTATGTGATGAAGTCGGAGCATGATTTATTTATTGATTGTCTTCCTTATGAGTGGCGGTCGGGGACGAGCGATGGTATTTTCCTACCAATCTATCCCCCTATGAGCATGCGCGTAGTACTTCGTTTCGATAACTAATAAATTTTTGCAATAAGTATGTGAGTTCTTTATGACTAATGTTGAGTCCATGGATTATACGCGCTCTCACCCTTCCACCATCGCTAGCCTCTCTAATACCGCGCACCTTTCACTGGTATCATACACCCACCATATACCTTCCTCGAAACAGCAACCATACCTACTTATTATGGCATTTCCATAGCCATTCCGAGATATATTGCCATGCAACTTACCACCGTTCCGTTTATTATGAGACGCTCCATCGTTGTCATATTGCTTTGCATGATCATGCAGTTGACATCGTATTTGTGGCAAAGCCACCTTTATAATTCTTTCATACATGTCACTCTTGATTCATTGCATATCCCGGTACACCGCCGGAGGCATTCACATAGAGTCATATTTTGTTCTAGTATTGAGTTGTAATTTTTGAGTTGTAAGTAAATAAAAGTGTGATGATCATCATTATTAGAGCATTGTCCCAAGTGAGGAAAGGATGATGGAGACTATGATTCCCCCACAAGTCGGGATGAGACTCCGGACAAAAAGAAAATAAAAATAAAAAAAGAGGCCATAAAAAAAGAGAAAAAGGCCCAAATAAATAAAAAAATGATGAGAGAAAAAGAGAGAAGGGACAATGTTACTATCCTTTTACCACACTTGTGCTTCAAAGTAGCACCATGATCTTCATGATAGAGAGTCTCCTATGTTGTCACTTTCATATACTAGTGGGGATTTTACATTATAGAACTTGGCTTGTATATTCCAATGATGGGCTTCCTCAAAATGCCCTAGGTCTTCATGAGCAAGCGAGTTGGATGCACACCCACTTAGTTTCTTTTGAGCTTTCATACACTTATAGCTCTAGTGCATCCGTTGCATGGCAATCCCTACTCACTCACATTAATATCTATTGATGGGCATCTCCATAGCCCGTTGATATGCCTAGTTGATGTGAGATTATCTTCTTCTTTTTGTCTTCACAACCACCATTCTATTCCACATATAGTGCTATGTCCATGGCTCAAGCTCATATATTGCGTGAAGATTGAAAGAGTTTGAGAACATCAAAAGTATTAAACAATTGTTTGGCTTGTCATCGGGGTTGTGCATGATTAAATACTTTGTGTGATGAAGATAGAGCATAGCCAGACTATATGATTTTGTAGGGATAACTTTCTTTGGCCATGTTATTTTGAGAAGACATGATTGCTTTGTTAGTATGCTTGAAGTATTATTATTTTTATGTCAATATTAAACTTTTGTCTTGAATCTTTCGGATCTGAACATTCATGCCATAATAAACAAAATTACATTGAAAAATATGCTAGGTAGTATTCCACATCAAAAATTCTGTTTTTATCATTTACCTACTCGAGGACGAGCAGGAATTAAGCTTGGGGATGCTTGATACGTCTCCAACGTATCTATAATTCTTGATTGTTCCATGCTATTATATTATTTGTTTTGGATGTTTAATGGGCTTTATTATGCACTTTTATATTATTTTTGGGACTAACCTATTAACTGAAGGCCTAGTGCAAATTGTTGTTTTTTTGCCTATTTCAGTGTTTCGCAAAAAAGGAATATCAAACAGAGTCCAAACGGAATGAAACCTTTGGGAGAGTTATTTTTGGAACAAACGCAATCCAGGAGACTTTGAGTGGACGTCAAGGAAGCAACGAGGAAGCCACGAGGCAGGGAGGCGCGCCCTCCACCCTCGTGGCTCCACCGACCCACTTCTTTCGCCTATATATACTCACACTACAAAAAATTCACTTCTGTGATGATACGTGTTTGTCACAGTAGGTCGCATTTTCTGTCATGCATGTACATCCATGACGATTTTATGACAGAATCAAGATAGTCATACCTGTGCTGTCGTAGAAGTGTTCCATGACATTGCCAAAATTATCATCACGGAAGTGTCCACTTCCATGACGATAAATCGCGCGTCACAGAAGTGCTTTCGTCAAGGGTGACCGGCACGTGGCATCCACCGTAACGGAACACCGTTAAGCTATCGGGTCAGATTTTGGATCCGATAACTCATTAACAGCCCTGACCAATGGGAAATTTCCACGTGTAAAATTCTGATTGGCTGAAGGGAACACCTGTCAGCTCGTCAGTGAGCCAGATGTCGCCCGTCCATTGGAGGAGACATGCCTATGATACGTCGACACGTGGCTAACCTATTAAAAAGGCCGGCCCATATAGGTTAAAAGGCCGGCCCAGTCAAAGGCCCGTAGAACTTAATCAGGTACTAGTGGGCCAGCCCAATAACGGCTGCTTAATAAAGGCCCATTTACGGCCCGAAGCCAGATCTGGCCCGTTAATTGTTCGCCCAATATTTGGGCCCTTTTATGGCCCGAAGCCAGATCTGGCCCGTTAATTGTTCGCCCAATATTTGGGCCCATTTGCGGCCTGAAGCCAGATCTATCCCGTTAATTGTTCGCCGAATATTTGGGCCCAACTACAGCCCAGTGACTTTCGGCCTGTTAGAGGCCTGATGTAGACATGGGCCCATTTCAGCCCGGTGTGACTTTCGGCCTGGGAATGGCCCGTGCTGCCCATGGGCCATATATGGTCCGACGGGACATCGGGCCCACTAACGGCCCGTGCTAAAGGTGGCAACAGTTAAGCCCAACGTGACTTTGGGCCTGTTAAAGGCCTGTCGCGTAATTCGGCCTGTTGATGCATGTGCTAAGCTTTCGGCCTCTTAAAGGCCCATGATATCAGTGGGCCAACTAAGGCCCGAGATATGTTTCGGCCTGGTAACGGCCCGTGAGCTAACTGGGCCCAAAACGGCCCGGTCTACATTTCGGCCTGCTGAAGGCCCGTCGACGACTAGTGAAAATTGAGGCCCAACATGCATTTTGGCCTGCTAAAGGCCCATGGTTTCATCTCGGCCGTAACAGGCCATTACAATATTCAGCCTGTTAATGGCCCAACGCTACCTGGGCCAAACTAAGCGCTGGGTCGACAAAAGGCCCAACTAAAATATAGGCCGGTGTAAGTTTGGGCCTGGCGCAATGTGTGAAGGCCCCAATCATTCGGGCCCAAGAAAGACGTAGGCCGGCCCAATTGTGGCAAGCTAAAAACCTGGCCCGTTAGAGTCGAATGTTTCGGTCCGGTCGACTACATCTGATTTTTTTTAGATAGCAAATGATGGCAGTAACTAGTAGGAATTAAGAACAAACCTACTCTATACAATAAAGAAATTACGGCACAGTAACTAAGAATATACCTACACTATACAATAAAGGATTTAAGGTATATTACATCCACTAGGCATCGAAGTTCGCCACCAGTGATCATAAAGCGCAACGAAGAAGCAGATTACAAAAACTGGGCACCATTGCAGCGTAACAAAATAATACTGAACCGAGACCACTTCCAAGACAGTTCAAGAAAGTATAGCCTTGCGGGGGAACTACTGCACAAGCTGCTGAGCAAGGCTGTGAGACCGGCCTAGCATGTCGGTCATAGCTTCCAGGTGTAGCTGTTTAGCGACGAGGTTCTCATTGGTGTTCTCCGCAATATTTCTTAGAGATAGGACTTCAATTTGAAGTTGAGTTGCAGAATGCCTTTCTGCTAGAACTTGGGACTGAAGAAGTCGAACTGATTCAGACAACGAATTCTGTGAGCTTGTCTGACTGTTAGTCTCAAGTAACTTGAACAATGCATCAAGACAAGACTTTGGGGTTGTCTCGCTATCTTCAAGATGTTTTGCCTTCTTTGCTGCAATATATGTTGGGTTTGTCTCACAGCCTTCAGCAGACTTGTGCATGCCATCAGGCATATCACCCTGAAACAAAGCAGAGAGATGACAGGTTTTGCACGTGTATAAACAAAGATGATAACTGTTCTGTCAATTCTATCCAATTTCAAATTAGAAAATAAAGAGTAAGTTCAAAATATCAATAGCATAATTTCGGATTGTTCATAATGCGGGGAGCTTCACCACACTACTGGATTACCATGTCAACATAACAAGCATAGATGAAGGGCAAAGAAAATCATTGTATCTATTTTGGATAATGTGCATGGCATGTTGTTCATATCATCAGCCACATCAGTAAGATAAAACAGGAGATGACAAGGTGCAAACGTGGGCTGCTTCACCACACACTGGATTATAGATCCACAAAAACAAGCATACATATAGGGAGTATTAAGTAATGTGCATGGTATGAATAAGGAATTTGGTTTTACAAGTAAAACTTAGAACTTACGGTTCTTACGAACATGCATTTTGGTAGAAACAGCAAACTAAATAGCAGTAAACGATAGGGAATATGAGCAAATTAAACAGCAGTTGAGGATAAAGGCTTTAGAAGGACTGACTTACATTAACAGTTAACACCGGCTTTATAATGCCCTTCTCCATGTCAAGGGAAGGATAACTCAAGAATTTCAGCACAGAATCTTCTTCATAAGCATTGCCTGTACTCTACATTTTGTAGAGAGTAATTATAGATATGATAATACTGGAAGGGATAGAGGATAATGAAGATAAGATGTAGATTGATGCTACATAATCAACTACCAATCGCTGGAAGTACAAGCGTTACAGGACAAAATGTACTGACAAGAGCAATGGGCTACACTTCTGCACTGGCATTGTTTGTGTATTCTACTTGTTGGTAAGATTAAATATAGATCTGATCTTTTTTAGTAAATGGTGGGCGAGGGAGATAAGATGCAGAATGCTACAAAATGAACCAATCCCTCTTCCCATAATACAAGAGTGTTTTGAACACTCGTGTACTGTACAAAACGTTCTTATATTATGGGACGGAGGGAGTAGCTGTTAATGTAAGTACAGTGATAGACCACGTTCAGTCCTTACAAGAGGATTGCAGAGCTAAACCTCTTCAAAAGCATTGGGTTGATTCTAAATTTATGTAAGAGTCCATACGGATCTTATAATGTCCACCAAATGGACGATTACGAGGCTAACATGTGCAGTGATGCTACATAATCAAACAGCTATGAAAGTAAGTATGATCATACAGGGCAAGAGGTACTCACAAGAGCAATGCAGTGTGCAGTATAGTTGCGAGATTCTGTGGTCCCTTGAGAACGAATGTTCTTCTGCTAATAGTTTTCGTACAAGTGAGACATTAAGGCAAATGCAGAAATGTAGTTCAAATTGTGATGTGATATCATAGACAGTACCTTACGCTGCAGCCGAGACCAATGTGTTACAAGATTATTCCAGTCACCGTCGGATAAATGTAGCACCGGAGACTTTACAGAAATTTCATTCAGAGGCTTGCCATCGAAGTGCGCTTGCCTCAGGTAGGAACGATACTTCATCAACGAGTGCTTGAAAAGCGCAACCAACCCTTGCTCGTCATCACAATCCAGTTTGCTCCTCGCCTATTTAAAAGAATGAAATCTTGTGTCTTCTGTCAGCAGAAACATATGAAGTAATGACCATGAATAACATTAGTACATTACTTACGCGTAAGTTGCGGAGGAAGACTGGAAATTGTTCTATGTCTGCGGTATAATCTTTCCATGAAGGAAAGATGCGCACAAAGTTCCTGACAACAACATAAGCTTCGTCTTCTAAACTAGGAAGAAATGGAACAGGGGTCCTATTTGCTGCAATTGGGGCTCTCTCTGGTTCGAAAAGGGATTTGGCAACTGGATTTGGTGTACTCTTTGCTGGAATGGGGGTTTTGCGTCGTACAGCTGGTGCTATGTCCACTGGCATAATCATATTGTTTGCTGCAGTTGGGGTCTGCTGAGTTGGGGCATCAGAAATGACCAGTGTAGTAGGGCTAGAGTCTGCTAGAGTTGGGGTATTTTGTGGGTCAGGTGATATTGCAACTACACCTAATGGGCTATTTGATTTATCAGGTGCCACTACCTTTTCCAAATACTTTGCTTGTGCTCCTCCACGATCAGCAATCGCCCTCTTCCTTTTGAACGTCTGATACACAAGAACAGCATTTGAATGGATAAATATGGTATGATGACAGATGGAATATGTACTGAAAATGGATAGGCAGGGCATATTCACATACACGATGTGTAAACTAAGCTAATGGCAGTTCAACAAACTAGAAGTAATGCAAAGCATCAGTTGCAAGATATGTGCGAGCAATGTAACCTTGGAAAGTTAGAGCAAGTACCTTGATGGGTGAATAAGATAGGGCATCTTCCTCTGACTCCTCCACTAGGGAGCTACATTGACTTAGGTCTCCCTCTAGCTCAGAATCACTGTTAGGATCATATTCTGAGCATGAATCTGTAGGTGGAGAGCGTTTGCATTGCATTGCATCCAGACTTGATTTCAGTCCCTTAATGCCAAGTTTGGAAGCCATGGCATTGTTCTGGTTTATTCTTTTCATGCGCGCAAGCTCATAATCATTATGATGCTGTTCAGAATCTGAGATTCATGAAAACATAAAAAGTAGTCAGATTGTCTATGGAATGCATTGCGGATTCAACTCGGAGAGTGTCTCCCTATAAACCCCTGCATATGCAAAGTTCACCTCCCCAACCGTGCTGACCAGACCACACACAGAAATACAAACCCCTTATGTCTCTATAACAGGCAGGCACACATTTCAAAACTGAAGTAGGAACATTAGAATCATATGAAATTCGTATTTGAACAAATAAACTAAGCAATTATGAGTGGCGTAATGTTTAGCTTCAAGGGTGGAGTGTTGGTACTGCGACACAAAGCAAGTAGGCAGATTGTATTCCATGTAAAAGATCGAAACCTATGTAAAAGCTAGAAATGACACTTTCTTTCTATACAATGCAGTGTTCGTTACCCACACATTATGGAAGAGATCACATAGAGAAATACTAGTCACTCATGTCTACGGTTCCAGTATTTAGAAACAGGGTGGTCCACCCTAAAAGAATATTGACAACAAATATGACAAGGCAAGCATAGATGTAGTGAATCAATCATTTACTTGTGAGCTTACTAGGACAAGTATGCAGAATTGTAACTGCAGTAAGAGACCGTCCAAAATCTGAATGAAGAAGTTTGTCTAGCACTTATTGTTTGCAACTAATCGACGTGAATAATTGGATATTATATCGAATGAGTAAGAAAGACAAGTAAATTGTCAACAAACCTGGCTTGCAGTAGTAAACTGGGTCAATGTCACTACGACCAACAATCCAAAATGACTAGTTTCTGTTCCGAGGGCCAGAATTTTGAAAACCCAGTGAACTTTAGAGGTACTAAAGATTACTGAAATACATCTGAACCATTAAGTGTAGGTAGCACTGAGCACACAACAAACCCTAATGACATTCCTGCCTAATGAGTAGTGAATCAATTAGAAAATGGGTGATGAGGAGTGGCTGCTGAGTGTTGAGGACGTATCTCAGGATAAATAGGGTTGGCTTGGTGGGTGCTGCACGCCTGAGCCCTGAACGGACTGGGAAGGTAGGCACGGCGGCGCGCCCGGGCAGCGATGACGCTATTGGGCGACGGCTCCTGGCCTCCTGTTAGTTTGGCGCCTCCTCCTAGAGTCATGCTGTCCGGGGACGGCAAGGCGCCGGCGAGGCAGGCGGCTGGGGGCGAGTAGAGATCTGAAGCGCGCAGCAGAACGGAGGGGAATCGGGGCCTGGGACGACCCAAAATCCCAGGGTGGGCCGGCCCACCGTGGGCACCCTGTAGAGATACACACCCGAGCGGCGAACATGCATTTTCGAAACTAATTTAGGAACATTTAGCTGACCAATTAAACAACTCTGTTTTAATAATATCAGATTCGTATTTGAACAACTATGCTTGTTTAGCTTGATGGGTGGAGCAGTCTTATTATGACACGAAGCACGTATTCTGGTCGTATAGTGATCATAAAAGGGGGCAACACTAAGCATATTTTTTTAGCAAAAGAGGGTTTCCCCTCCGATTTCTATTAAAGAAACCACCACGGAACCAACATGATCAATTAAACCCTAAGCATGATCAATTAAACCGTATTATGGCTGTGCCATGGCAGATTTGAAGCTGCAAACCGGATAAATGATATTTAGCATCCATTGTTTGCTTCGAACTAAGAACTAAATTCTAAGAGCTGAAAAGAAAGTAGAGTAACCAAGTTAAGATCTATTTTCTGGTTGAGATCAAAAAGTTGAGGAGATATGAAGTACCACCTCTCTTGCAGCGCCGTGTAGGCATCGGGTGTGCGATGGCTGTCGGTGGTGTTGAAGCAGATCTGCGACGGTAGACGGGTGCATCGGGGGATAAGTCCCGTTCCGGTGGAAGAGAAGGTCGTGTGAGTGGCCCCGGCAAAGAGGGCGATGGCGGTGATGAAGCGAGAGGATGCGATGCAAGGCTATTGGTCCGTCGTCGTGGATGGGAAACGTCCATCTCTAGCAGTGGACGACGCGGTCTTGGTAGGTGCTCTGACATGGTGGGGGACGGTGGCGATGGATGTGGTGGAGGACGGCGGCGATGGATGGGGTGGCGGACGGAGGCTGGTGTGGGGATGGGGTGTTCTAGCGCGGACGGTGTATGAATGGGAAAATGGAGGGAGAGGTACGGGGAACCATGTTTTTGGGACGCGCCTGTCTGAAATATGGGAAAGTTACGAACTTAGCCCCCATTTAAAATTTGGACGTCCCGTCGGTTGGGGATAGGACGGTAATCTCGCATCTCGCCAATATTTGCCCAGAGCGATTTCGGGCGAGGAGAGGGTGGTTGGCGCCCATGGTTGGCGCCCACACGGTGTATGAATGGGGCTGATAGGTAGGGCGGTTGTGTCACGTCTGAGTGAAGTTACAAACCTGCCCCTATTGACGGTGTATGAACGGGGCTGACAGGTAGGGCGGTTGTGTCACGTCTGAGTGAAGTTACAAACCTGCCCCTATTGAAAATATTTGCCTACATCGATTTCGGCCGAGTCGAGTTTGTTTTGCTGCCCACCGTGTATGAATGGGGAATGGAGGGAGAAATAGAGGTCTTTTGGACGAGCTTGAATCAAATGAGTTTTGCCGCCCATGTTTGACGCCCACCGTGTCGGAATGGGCTCAGAGGCGGTCGTGTCACGTCTAATTGAAGTTACTAACCTACCCCTATTTAGAGCAGTGGAAATAGGGCCGATGGATTGTCCGTGTAATGGGTAGACAGTAATTTCCATCTCCCAAACACTTGGCTTCGGGCAGCCGACGTGGGAGTGGACATTTTTCTGCTTCTTTCGAATTTTGGGACAATAAGCATCCACGTTTACCCTGGCAACTAAATTCGAATCCATTTTGTATTCCTATATGAATCTTTATAAATCATTCTATGTGTTTTTATATATCTTCAAAAGGATGACAAAGATGTATTCCACTGTCATATATGAATATGGTTTACAAATGCTGATACTCAAATTCAGAAACTAGAATCCAGTTTAAGGTGAATTCGAATATTTGAAACACTTCATGTCCAACTCAAATGTCACACGCAGCATAATGTGTACTCCCATTTAGATATGTAAACAAGCGATGTATCAAGATTCAAATACCGAGTCAATCAACCAAGAATGTACAGAACTAACAGACATATAAACACTTATAGAGTATATGGATCAATAATATCAACTAACATACATAAGCCAGGCCGCTGTACTTTATTTTGGCTACAACAGCATCCTTTTTTAGCCAGCATCTTGGCCCTTTCCGATGCGTGCCACTTATGGTCCATCTATATTACTACTATTGCTGAATGCACATTCAGCCCGATTGGCATATTTGTAGGTCTGGCACAGCAATCCAAATGAAATGTCTACGAGTCTTATCAATTAATACAGACTTGTGCTCAAATAAAATTACAAAGCAAAAAAAACAATTATTACATGATCTCTAAAACAAATGGTTTGATTGATTACATGAACAGACAACACAAAGGTTATTCAACTATGGAAAGAACATTTCACCTATGATTTACCAAGTAGGAATTTAATTTCCTTTTTTCCTTCAGGACCTTAACAATCTGGTCAGTCTCAGCTTGCTTCGTTTTGAAATCCACCAAATATTTAATGGTTGTCTTGAGTACTGCTTGTGATTGTGCTGTTTGCTTCCTCAACATGTCAACTTCATCTCTAAGTGCAGAAGCAGAATCTCTTTCTACCACTAGTTTAGCCTCTAGAGCATCAGCAGTTGGCAATTCATAATGCACGATTGGGCCGGTGCCACTGCTGTGGGATGATGCAACGTCCATGGGGACCTCGCTCTTTGATCTTGGGCTAACCTGTTTTGCCATTAAAGTTCCGATTGGATTCAGAAAAGTTGAAGTTAGCAAAACATCTCAACTGGGAGTTATAACAGCAAACCAGTTAAACAAACAAGGAATTAAAGTGTTTCAATTGGATGCTGAAAAGTAGTTATTAACATCATTGTAACCCGCTGTTGCAGCAGCAAAGCAGTTAAACAAACAGGTAGATATTTAAGTTAAGGCAAACAGGTAATTCTTAACAGTAAGTATCAAGCACATAGATAGGTGCAGTCTACAATATCATTAACAAGCTGTGCCATTATGTAATCAGTAGCAAACTAAATTAATCCAAGCAACATAATTGAACAATTTTGCAATAAATGGCTAACTAAAATTCCGACAAGCAGGTAACTGAACTTACGCTAGTTCTTTGTACAGGCACACTGCAACTTCTTTTTCGCTTACAAGGTTGTACGAAGGAGTCCACGACATCAATTGCTTGGATACGCAGTCCCAATACTTCTTTCTTCCCACATTGCATGGGTAAGTCGAATGGTTAATCTGGTAAGATGGTGCGTCCTTGATATGTTATATGAGGACGTGTAGTCAGACTAGTTGTAGCCAAACACATCACACTGGCTTTTACTGTATATTTCATGCGATTACTTTTGGCATATCGAGATCTAAGAAATCTACAATAGGATGAAAAGACTGGCATCCTTCACATTATTGGCGAACTCAGTTCATAGAAACAAGCAATTCAACCATTCTGTGGGTAAATCAAAAGCGCCACTGGAATATTTTTCACTATCCAATCATACACGCAAAAAGGGGAGACGCCACCATAGGGGCTGGTATGGGCGGCCGCCTCAGGTGGCTGGAAAGTGTGCACCTAGTTTGAGTCGTCCAGGTTGGCCCACGCTAGTTTTGTTTGTCCCAACGCACGAGCAGGCAATGTAAAAAGTGAAGAAAATGTTTCAATTTGGATGGGCCAATAACATAAGTGCAAGGCAGGCCCTATAGCAGGCTCGCGGCCCAAACGAGCGCCTCCCATATCCATTGACAGCAGGAAAAATCCCAATTCATTCGCTCCAGCCTCCAGTCTGGTTCGCTCCTAACCTAGCCGCCGCTAGACAGACCGACACAACACTTCCTCACGCCCTCCTTGGAGGGCGGTCGCCGGGCTTCAAGCGAACGGAAGGACAAGAAGATGAAGATCCAACCCTGGGTGTAGCCTGCGTGGGAGGCAGTGGCGGCAGCACGGGCATGGCATCGAGCTTGCGCAAACGGACAGTCACAGCTGCAAGAGTAGCATGCGCAACGAGCAGGTACATCACATCCCTGATTATATCTAATTCAACTCTTCAATTTCTGGCCAATGGTTAAACCTGACAGTGTTGTTAAACTGCTTGTATGTAGGGAATCTATGAGAAAATGAAACCAATTTCTACTTATTTTATAACTCCCCCAATCAATACTGAACTGACTGAATCTGATGTATCTAATCAAGTTTCCGGTGCAAACATACAAGCTCATGTTGTTCTTGAGCCTGAAGTGTGTAATGAACATACTGCTAATGAAGGATTTGATGCAAACATTTTACATGCTCCTGGTGATGAACATATAGTGTCTAATGAGGGATCTAATGCAAGCATTTTGCAAGCTCACTGAAGGATTTAGTGTCTAATGATGATCTACTATGTTGAGAGAGACAGAGATTTGCAAGCATTGATGACAAGCAAATTATAGTGCATTTTCATAGCTTGAGGAAACGTCGAGGCCATCTACTAGAAAGTCCCCGTATCATGACAACATAGCATAAGTACTTTTCTAATCTGTTGTTTGAAACTATTGGCATACTTGTGCAGGATAGGTATATTGATATGTAGTTTGCGCACTGGTTATACGTGCAATTACACTTCGATATTTTCATCCAGAGAACGAATAATACAAGCAGGTACAGACCATGTTTGTAGTCCTTGTACACCATGTTACATTTTGTGTTTTTTGGTGCTTGCATCATTTAGTGTTTATAATCTGAACTACTTTGGATCATTAGCTGGTTTTCAAAGTGCATGTAGATTCACATTTCTCAAGTTATGTTGATTTCCGGAGTGCAAGTGCCTTCGTATTTTTAAGTTAAATGTTCGCCCCTGGTAACTTGAATTCGTGGATCAGCCACTGAACAGAAATCATACACGAATGCCAGTACAAATTAAATGAAATGCAGGGACTTACGCTAGCTCGTTGTACAGGCTCACTGCAGCTCTGCTTGCGCTTGGGATGTTCCATGTACAAGTCCATGTTACCACTTGCTTGGATGTGTAGGCCTTGTGCTCCTTGCATCCCCCTCTGCATTTTTGACACGGCGAATGGTTGATCAAATAAGAGGAATCGACCTTGACGTTGTACCGGAGGACATATACTTACAAGGTTATACAAGTGTGCAGGATGTGTACCAGATCCCGTAGCGCCGTCATGCTTGCTAAAAAATGGATTTGCTTGTTTCAGATGATATCTGCAGAAGAAATAAGAGTTAAAGTCAGAGTTGCATAGGCGTGTAAGCTAAGAGAGCAATGAAAGGATATCCAAACATTGTCGGAACAGTGCACAAGGGAGTGATGTGTGGATACCTAGTTCGGGCCGGCGTTTGGGCATGCTCGCTTAGCTAGAGTGCGGGTCACTTCAGAGCCGTTGAGGGTGATGCGCTGGCGTTGGCTGGCCGGGCACGGATGCAGATCTTGAGTGGCAGCGGAGCGCTATGATGCGGTGGACGAGACCGTTGGTGAAGCCCCAACGGCCTCGGGGGGCGGAGGTGCGACGATGTGCTCGCTGAAGTAGCCCCGGTGAGCTGGGAGACGGCGTCGGTGAAGCGCACCTGATGCGGTGGAACTCGGTGTCTGTGAGGCACGTCGGTTGCGGCGGCCGACGTTGTCGGTGGACCACCCGGTGCGGTGGACGAGGGCGTCGATGAGGTAGCTCCGGTGCGGTGGTGAAGCGCGACCGTCATCTTCGTCGTCGTTGTCTGGCACAGAGGTGGGGAATGGTGGGGAAAGAGACGAGACGAGGGGCGATTCGAGGGTTGGCGGAGAATTAGGGATTTGAGCAATCTGGGCGCGGAAGGGGACGGTGGAGGAGAGATTTTGCAGGGCTGGAATTGGGGCCGCCAGATATTTCAATCCGAAACGTGGAAGCATGAACTTATATTGTCGTCGTCCTTTTTTTGGGGGGGAGGGGGGTGGGTGGCTGGGTGCTACGCATCCGTCCGACACATGCTACCACCCCGACAGGACTATGCTTCGGTGCCTTAAGGCACCTGCCTTTGTGTCCATGACATGTGGGCCCAACAGGTGGCTGGCCCACATGTCAGTGACCCAAAGGCAGTTGCCTTTAAGGCACCGAAGTAGCATCCACCCCGACACGACCCTTGTCTGCCTGGTGCGCCTACATTTGAGAATGCAAACGAATCTTCTTTCATTTGAAAACGAATTTGTATGTATTAGCATGCCCATGTTTTCCTTGCAATAATTA
>NC_057799.1:496406267-496407078 GCF_018294505.1 Triticum aestivum
CATGAACTTATATTGTCGTCGTCCTTTTTTTGGGGGGGAGGGGGGTGGGTGGCTGGGTGCTACGCATCCGTCCGACACATGCTACCACCCCGACAGGACTATGCTTCGGTGCCTTAAGGCACCGAAGTAGCATCCACCCCGACACGACCCTTGTCTGCCTGGTGCGCCTACATTTGAGAATGCAAACGAATCTTCTTTCATTTGAAAACGAATTTGTATGTATTAGCATGCCCATGTTTTCCTTGCAATAATTAGTCATTCGAAACGAGATACTCCATCCGTTCACTTTTGTAAGTCGTTTCAGACAACTTAAAATGAACTGTTTTGCACATTGTCTGAAATGTCTTCAAGGTCTTATAAAAGTGAACAGAGGGAGTACTATAAATTAATTAATGAGGAGTTATTAGAAAAAAAATCAAAACGGTACCCACGCTAATGTGGATTAGAGTGTGTGTCACATAATTAGTTATTTGAATTAGAGTGTGTGTCACGTAGTTAGTTATTTGAATTAGAGTGTGTGGCACGTAGCGATCTCCAATTCTAACGTGGATTTCGCATTTCACTGTATCCACGCTACTTTTTTTAATACAAATTCATATGTATACGATGAACACCATGGTAGTGAGAAAACTTTTGGATGGATTCAAACATATGACCTACAAAATAGCACAACAAACTGAGTCAATGTCAACTTTTCGAAACAGTATGGCACGAATTCGAAATAATTACCCGTATGCCTCGTCCTCGGTTCAAATCTTACAATGTACACCGAATTGAAACATCGATATTAAGTCTCGTACTATGTACATTC
>NC_057799.1:496407353-496424983 GCF_018294505.1 Triticum aestivum
CGCTACATACTTCCTGTATCGGTCAATCTTCCTCTCCTAACCACCTTAGGAAGCTATCGGTTTCCAACACACGTTCATTCTTTCACTCCATGTTTCGATCTCTAAGTCTCTCAACTACACAACCCCTTTTTCCACTCTGTTACCAAATGTATTTACCTCACACACCCGCCATTGCATCCCATGCCGAGCTCTCTCTCTCCCCCCCTCTCCCTCTCAGCCTCTCGCGCTACATACATGCATTGCCTATCTAGCCCCCCCAACCTCTCGTGCGCACACATGCACGTTGTATATCTAGGTCACTCCCTCGAGACTGTCTCACTCTTTCTTCCGCACGGCGGGCCACACTCGCTCAATCTCGCTTTCTTTATCTGAGTCTCGTTTAACCTCGTTTTCTTTCACACACAAATGATATATCTCCCTGTTCAGGCCTCGATCGATACACTCTATACTCTCTCATGCAGATTGTCTATCTAGGTCAGTCCATCCAAGTCGCCGCCACTCTTTCGAGCTCATGGTGGGCCACACTCACTCAATATCTCTATCTCTCTATCTCTATCTCTCTATCTCTATCTCTCTCCGTATGTCTCGATTGACCTCGCTCTTTCTCGGACAAAAACAATATATCACCATGTTTGAGCCCAATTCGACCTATTCACATTGTATACTCTCTCACGCACATCGTCTATCTAGGTCACTCTCTCCAACCCGTCTCACTCTTTCGATCGCACGGCGACCCTATGTGATCGGTTGACCTTGCTTCCTCCCACGCACAAAATATATCTACACGTCTGTGACTGCATCATCTCTCAAGCTCTATCTTACAGCCCTCACCCTTGCCAAAAAGCTCAATCGGACAATATCTCTCCAGAGCATATATATTTGTTCAATGAATGTCGGACCACTCACTTTGTCTCTCTATCTATATGTCTCTCGATTGACCTCGCTTTCTCACACCGTATCTTCGACGCATTGAAGCTACTACCTCTCCATCCCTCGCAAAGCCGGAGCTATTTACATTGCGAGGGGCACTCCAAAATTGGATTAATTTGTGTAGGCATTTATTCCGGTCGGTTTAGATTATATTTTCGTAGCGTTCGACCCACAACTACTCCAAACACTGTTGCAACCCACGCAACTCCCCTAGTTGATTTCCCTCTGGCTCGGTCATCGCCCTCGCACGTCCTTTCTCGCCTTCAACGTCGCACCATGGTATTATTGAAAAAACTATGTTGTTCTCTTTAATTATTATAAATGAGCTACAAAACTACACACCGATAGTCCACTTGGAATGGAACAAATTTCGACCCACAAATTAAAGTGCTACAAACTACACACCAAGGGGCCCACATGTCATGAAACAAATTTGGACCCATATACATATTGAAAAATAAAGGACGAGGATCGAACATGCGACCGGGCCTTCAAGCCGCACGTCAATAGGCAACATACGTAGAATAGCAATGTTTGTTGTACCCCCTTTGTCCACATAATGTTTTTATATTACCACAGCCTAATTAGTGGATAACATGTAATATTATTTTTAGTACTATTCGCCTTCACTTACTGGTGGGTTCCATGTGTGCTCTCTCTCTCCTCCCCTTCTGCATTTAGACGCACGGGCAAACAGGAAGAACTCGCGGGCGATGTTGCCGTTGACCATATCTGGACGCGTTCACAAGTCACGGCACCAGTTTCACGTACTAGCAGCACTAGTCAGTGTGTACGTGCAATGCACGTTAATTTGGAAGTATATTAAGTGCATGCGGATATTAACTACTAGGATATTATTTGCGTGTTGTCATGTGATTAGCACTATTTTTGGCATGAAATTAACTGCACGCTAAACGTGTTGAGCGCTCGACATTGAAGCAGTCTAGGTCGTTGGATGACAAGGAATACATGTTGCTTGATGACATTTTATATTTAATTTGATACGGCTCTAGCAGAACATTCAGTCGATCAAACCATACATTTCGTTCAGTCTGACTCCGACTTTAAATTATACGACGATCGATATAAAATAAATGGAAATGATAAACATTCGGATTTTAAGCATGGCAATCTGAACGTTTTTCATGGCAAATTTAGATTACGCGGCGGCGGCGGGGGCGTCTCGCGGTGGGAAGCGGCTCCTCTGCCGTGCTCTGTGTGTCGTCGGGCCACTGACCGATGGTGACAACGGTGTCTTGCGCCGTTGTTGGCGTACTCCTGGACGTTGGCCTAGCTTCAAGGAAGGCCAAAATGTTCTAGACTTTGGAGCGAGTCAACTGGCGGGAGGAGGCGACTGGCGTTGGTGCTAGGAAGTGGTCGACGGCGACCATCCATGCCGCTGAGGGGGGCACTGGCACCCGCGCGGGGACAGGCGCTGTCAACGGCGCAGCGGAGACACTCGTGTGCACGGGCACTAGCACGGGCGCGCACGTCAGTGCACGCGCAGGCGCATGCGCTCGCAGGTGCACGGGTACCGGCACGGGCGTGCGCGTCAGTGCACGCGCAGGCGCATGCGCTGGCAGGTGCACGGGCGCGTGAAAGTTGGCGGGGACCTCATGGAACCCCGTGGGATCAAGCTCGGCGACAATGTGCGGCTCCCAGCCCATCAATGCCACGGGGATGGGCGCTGGCGCAGTCGGGGCGACGGGAGCCGGAACGGGAGCGGGGACAGGCGCGGCGTCTTCCCGCAAGGCCAGTTCAAGCTCGTCCCAAAGCGCCTTATGTTCTTGAGACTCCGGTTGGGTGTCTTCCTCGGGAAACTGGAACACTAAGGGCAGACCATCGTGATGCGGCATGGAGTATGTTTAGGTCAGGCTAGTTGGAGGTAGACGACATGAGAATCGGCGAGGAAGAGAGAGGATTGTAGCGATACCGGGTAGTGCGGGGTTGATTTTAAACTGCGGCGCCGGCGACATTAAAAGTGGGAGCAGTTGGGACGACGGTGGGCGGCGGATCCTGGTCAAAGGGCTCGCCTCCCGGTGAGCCTGCACAGCGGTCTGCTCGCACGCCTCCCTGACAGCCGGCGCACCGGTCTGCTCGCACGCCTCCCGTCGACTCACACGCTTGCCCGGACGGCACCTGCCGATGAGAAGCGGGGACTCGTGGCGGCACGTAAATGCCCACGGTTTCAATATTGAAAGCGTTCACCTTAACGTGACAGGTCTTTGCTCCAAAATACCTTGGCTCTTCATTTGTGCAACTTATCATAAGCAGCTTGTCTCAAATTGAAGAAAAAACTTACGAAGTAATATTTGTGCCATATCACGTGACCATGCTTAGTTTCAAGAATTTATGCTCACTTTTGGATTTTCTGAAATTTAAGATCCAAGATTCGAAACAATATCATAACCTGCATCATGCAATAAATTTTCAAGCCGTACATCTGTCCTGTTGTATTTCTTAAGAAAGGATTTGGTCAAACATTTGCGTAGTTAGACTTTAGACAAGTTATATATGCAGAGTAAAAGGATAATCCCTCCGTACCAGTGCATTGCCTGATATATTAACTCAAGTACTAGGCACGGCTCAATTCTGTGCTCATCCTGGTGTAGTAGTAGTAGTACTAGGCAATGCAGTTGACGGGTGACCTTGACGAGCGGCGACCGAGCGAATTGAACCGTGCTCGGCACGGTAGGTAACGTTGTCTAGTTACTAAAGCATCCCTCCATTGTTCATCGGTAGTCATTATGGACCGGGGACATGAGGGGATTTTCCTAGGGCTGGAATTCTGGCTGCCAGATATTTCGACTTGAAACGCAGAGGCTCGACTGGTTGGGGTTGCCTAATGTGCGTACCACGCACGCCACCGAAGGACACGAGCCCGGTTTGTTTTAGGATCAACATGAGCCAAGGTCTGGCTGGTACGCCGTTGGGTCCTACCATTCGAGAATACGAAAGGAACCTTTTAAATTGCCGAACGAATCTATGTGTATTACAATACCCGTATTTTCCTTGCAAATACTAATCTCAACATGGTAATTGATTTATGACGAGTTGTTGAATTAGAGTGAGTTTGTTATATAGTGATCTCAACGTGGATTTCACATTTCATGGTATCCCTAGTAAGTTTTCCAATGCAAATTCAAATTCAAAAGATGAACAATATGGAGGTGAGAAAACTTTGTACGTATCAAGCATATGACCACACAGAGACACACACACGCACGAACACAACAACAATCCAATAAGTATAGTGCATCTATTTTTCCAAACCATGCATGTATGACACGAATTCAAAAATACTCCTTCTATTCCTAAATATTAGTCTTTTAGAGAGTTCAACAAGTGACTACATACGGAGCAAAATGAGTGAATCTAGACTCTAAAATATGTCTATATACATCCGTATGTGCCAGTCCATTTGAAGCCTCTAAAAAGACTAATATTTAGGAACGAAGGGAGTAAAATGTAAGACATCCATGGTCCTGAGTTCAATATTTAAAATGAACATGAAACTGAAACGTGAATATTAAGTCTAGTACTACAGTACATGTAAATGTTGTGTTTAGGCGGAGCTATGATTGTCGGGGGTCAACCCCTCGACCTTAGATAAAATTGTGGAGCTCTGTTTAGGGTTGTTTAGTTATATTTGTCCCCACCCTCCCAACCACCGATTGGTTGTGCACCCCCCACCCTCCTCCCCGGGAGAATATCATGTGCCCCCATACCTTAGATGCTATATGCCGATACGAGTTGCTTGGAGCTTGTAGATCTGAGACATAGCAGCTCACATGATGTGTCTTAATATTTTTGCAGGAAACCTTGATGAGTTTGAGAATTGCACACAATTTGTACAAAAACTACTTAGATGCCCTTTGATCCCATATCCAACGACCTCGAAGCTCGTATCACCGTATGTAAGATGAAGGAGGACATCATATTCTCCTGTATGTAAGAATATCATGTGCTACCACACCTTAGATGCTTTGGTGATACAAGCTCTTCGGAGGCGTTGGATTTGTGACCCAACACCTCCTCGGTGGTTCGAATGGTTTTTGGCAGAAAAGCCCCAAAAGAGTTCGGCCACTACTTACAAGCACAAAGACTGCTCAGATGCCATTGGATCTCAGATCAAACGACCTCCAAGCTCGTATCACCGTAGCATCCAAGCTGCGATAGCACCTTATGTTTTCTCGCATGGGAGAGTATGAGGTGCTCCTGCATCGTAGATTCTATGGTGATACGAGTTCACTGAGATCTAACAGCCCACAGTAGGAGGTTTGAATGTTTTTGCAATATACGGCTGATAGAGTTTGGGAAATGTGCAGAAAGTACAAGTACTACGCATGTGCGATCTGATCACTGATCATACGACCTAGATGCTCATATCACCGTAGCGAGTAATTAAGCTACGGGGAGCACCTAATATGAGCACCGGGGTGCCGTTGGATCGAAGATGCAGCGGCACACACGAGGCCTGAATGTTTTATTTGCAAAAAAAACTTTGGAGAGTTTGGAAATTGCGCATAATTACAAAGAATACTCCCAAGCCATTGGATCTCACTTCCAACGGTGTAAAAACTCATATCACCATAGTATCTAAGCTGCGGGGTGGATGTGATATTCTATGCTGCTGTCATTTTTGTTCGTAAACTTGCAAAATACGTGTAACTCGTGCCATTACTTGTCTAACCGCGCAAAGTGTTTGTTCAAAAAAACCATCCTACACTGAAATATCGGAACAACACACGGGGGTCCCACTTGTCATTAATCAAATTTGGACCTAAAACTAACAAATCTGAAAGACGAGATTCGAACTGGCAACCTGGACTACAAAGCGTAAGTCGATAGCCTGAAAAAACGAACGGTTGTTGGCTTTGTCCCATAACTTGATTTTATACAGTACTTGCGTTGAGTAGAGTAGAGGGACTGCCTCGTCAGCACGTGCATGACCGTTGTCTCACTTACTGGTGGGTCCCAGGTCTGCGATCTCAATCTCTGTTCTCTCCATCATCTAACCTTTGCACGGGCACACACGAAGAGCGGCGCTAGCTTGCCGTGGTGTTATTACAACTAAAAAAAAGCTTGGAAAATAGAAGAATCGCCTACAACAAGAGACGTTGTGGCTGGTCGAGACGGAGCTAACCACATCTATCCTCCGTGCCACGTTTGCATGATGAAGCTGTGTGGCTAGTGGGGTGTTTTCGACCGACTGGCTGGGTCCTGAGGTCGAACCATAGGTACTACGTCTGATACAGTATATTTTTACACGCACATTTTTTCTCCGTGCCGAGACGTGGCACACCCTACCGCGCGGTTTCGGGGTCCTCCCGGGTGGTGCACGCATATATTCTTCCTGACGTGGGATGCCCTACCGCGCGTTTTCTGGGTCCTCCTCGGTCGTAGCACCGAAGCAAGTAAATGACTCGTCAAATCATGAAAGACCACCTTTCCCGCTGAGTACATCAGTGAAGCACGGTGGCTAGCTAGTTGGGCTAGTTCGACCGATTAGCTAGGCCGCCGCCACATTTGTTTTTTCACCCCTTTTTTATCTACTTGCCGGTAGGTAAATTTAAATATCCACCGCGGCGTTGCTCTGGTGTTTGGGTGCGGCAGGATTTTTAATTTTTTGATTGACGGGAGCAGGCGCAGCAGGATTTTTAATTTTTTGATTGACGGGAACAGGCGCGGCAGCAATTAGTCACGATGACTCCTCCTGTAAAAACCCACTGCTCCCTGATGTGAGAAGTCGTCGACTGGTGTTTTACCGTGGTGAAAACCAAAAGATTCCCCGCTCCCTCCGCCTTCCCGTAGATTGCATTGCCTTTCAGCTGTTTCGCCCCCTTTGCTTCCTCTCCCCATTGCTTCTACCTGGTGCCATGGCGGCGCAGCAGATCACGGAGTCCGAGGTGAGGCGCCTGGCACAGGAGCTCCATGCCAAGGATGCGGAGCTCAGGGTCAAGGACGTGGAGCTCCGTGAGCTCAAGGAGGAGAGGAGTGCCATGCTCCTCCGTTATGTGCGGGAGTTCACGGAGCTTCAAAAGCGGCAGGCGTCCACCACAAAGATGCTCGAGGCGTCGGCGGCGTTGCTGCAGAAAGCGGGAGATATGATAGGCCGTCAGGGGAGCCGGCTGGAGCGCGAGCGGGCCGATCGTGACGAGGTCCAGGATCGCCTCAGCCACTTGGTGAACCAAGTTGCCACACGCGTGTTGAGGCTGCGCGATGCCTACCGTCGTGCCAGCGCGACGATGCCGGCCGTCGGGCTAAACCCGTTCGACCACCCAGTCGACTTCAACGAGCTGCGGCTTCCTGACCTGGTCTCCTTCTTCACCTATATCTCCGAGGAGCTGAGCCATCTCCGCGCGATGGTGGTGGCGGAGCTGGACAATGAGGGGTTGCGGGCTGCCGTCGCCGTTGTCGGGCGAATCCTTTCAGGGCTCCGTCACCGGAATCCATTCGTGCCATTGGACGCCGTCTTTGACGAGCTGGCTCCCGTCGACCGGGAGCGGGCTCTGCGGGCGGTTGCACCCTGCATCACCAACGTCGTGCGCCTCGAGAAGCAGAGGGACTTCGGTGGTGTTTAGGCGCCCTCTGCATGGGCATGTCCATGTCTCGGTGCAACATGACCGTTGGATCAAACTCAGACGATGCAGATCAGTCACTGTAGCACAAAGCGTGTGGGTGTGTTTGGTTGCATTCTCATCTCAATATAGTTGTTTCCTCTTCGTGTATTTTTTCAACCTACTAGTGTGGACTCATGCACCCTTCATGCACTCTGCCAAACACCCAAAAGTGGGTCGAGAAGGGAACTTTTGCTCCCATCCCGTGCACCCTTCATACACCCTACCTAACACTATTCGTGCTTCATATGGTTCATGTTTCATGAAGTACTGTAGCACCGTACTCTCCGTGCGCTGTGGACCTAGTTCTGTTAACATTGATCTCACCGTTCATTCTCGACCGGACAGTCGAAAAAGCGGTACTATGTTACATATAGGAGTAGTTGACATGCGCACAACATCATTTGTTATCGTCATATCTTACTACACTAGCAACAAGATTGTGTAGTACTGACGTATGAACCACTGCACATGCCTAGTAGTAGGAGCACTGCGTATGTTCAAGTGGCTGCCGTGTTTCGCACTCCTCCGTCGTAAGAGTGGAAACGCTTGCTGTAATCATTTTTTTCTTCAAAAAAACAGTGGACACGCTCTACCGTGCGGATCCTCCTCCAGCCATGCACTAAATTACTCGCTTTCGCCGACGTGTGGGACAGCCAGCACCTGGGTCCACCAGCAATGCAGTAAATTACTCCGTAGTAGAGTGACGGTAGACTACCCCGATCGAACCGCCGCAGTAATGCCCAATGAGCCGTCAAATCACAAAACCCCCTCCTTTCCAGCAGTAAGTTGGACGGACGAAGCAACCATCATTTCACTCTTCTCTCTCAGCTTCCTCTCTTGAAGAAAACCCCCACTCGCTTCGCTTCTCCTTCATCTCGTTCCTCCTTTCACTCTTCTCTCTCAGCTTCCTCTCTTGGATGGATGCCGGAGCACCGGCCGACGTGATGTCTATGGCTCTAGCCAAAACCGTCGAGGCTCATGGTACGAAGAAGCGCAAGCACCCCACCGAGACTACCGCAAACAAGCTCAAAGCCATCGCCCTGTCCAAGCCCCCCTCTCTGGGATCCCTCATTAAGCAAGTCCAGGTAATGTCTCTTGTTGACGATCTTTTTCTCGATCTTGATAGTGTTTTTTCATCTAACACGCAGTACTAGTACTGGTAGTACAATTTTCTGGGTGATATTGCATGTGATTTTAGTGTGCCAAATGACGGTTCTAAATTCCTCTTTTCACCAAAACATGCGAGAGGTTGACACTAATTTCTTATAGATTACTTTCAACTACTCCCTCTGTCCCAAATTTCTGGTCTTAGATTTGTCTAGATACGGATGTTTCTAATACTAAAATGTGACTTGATACATCCATATCTTGACAAATCTAAGACAAGAATTTTGGGACGGAGGGAGGACTTTGTGAACATCAATGCTACCTTTTAAGAGGGTATATTTGCCTCAGTAACTTGTGTTATGGATATTGCATGTAATCCCTCTGCTCTCATGCCTTTGAAGACATGTTCTAGTGTCTTTGTTCACTCATTTCTGTGCGTATATATAGTCATATATGGAGTATAATATCGAAAATCATCTTATATTTCTGAACAGAGGTAGTAATAAAATATGGTTTCTGTTTGAATTAGAACCAGGTCCGCAGTGGAGATGAAGTTCTCAAAGTCATGCCGTGTGAACTGGCAGACCTGATGATGAGTTCTACTGCTGAACTATCCAGCTGATGTGTCCTTGTCGCCACATGTCCTGAACTAGTGTTTTCCTGTAGCATTGTTGTCAGGCGTGTTCTCAAGGCTGTACTTGACCACAACAATTTCGTGGCTGTGCCTTCGATTACGAAGGGTGTGGTTCTTGTAAATCTTCCCAACAAATCTGATGCGGCCTGTCTTCATCATAATGTTTATGAGTGGAAAGACCACTCTGTTAGGTTCTCCAAGGTTGACAAGATGGTGATGGTGCATGTAGACATCTCACACGAAGTCCATGGCCTAGTCAGTTATGCGGGGTTCATCCCGTAGGTCGGTGGCAAGAAATAGTCTGCAGAGTTTAGTTAGTGCAACTTTGCTTGTCTGTAGTAAGTACTATTGTTCAGTACTTGATTTGTGTTTGTGAACCCTGTATTGTTTATTAGTACTACCGCTTTTGGTGTGTGAACGGTCTATGTTAATGTCTATGTTAATGTTTGTCCACTCAATTCAGTCTGTATATTTTGAAGTATCCAGATCATATTTTTTGTGAGGACGGTTTATCAATTATGGTTACACTCCAATATCTGTATGCATTGCAGGGTTTATCGCACCCACCAGGATTTCCAGTCCCATGGATGTTCGGTCCATACGATTTGTCACGACCTTTGGACTGTCCTGCTTGTGGGAGTAGGCGGGGCCCCTGCATGCCACGCGTAGTTGGACGATCAATCTTCTGTTTAGTACTTCAACATAGTGATTTCCTGGTAAGGATTCACTCGTGTCACATCAAGTAAATCTCATTGATTTATTGTCTAAATCTTATTGATTTAATGTCATGTTTTCTTTCTTTTCCTGCAATTTTACGATGCAGGTTTTGCCATGTGACATTCATCACAGAATAAACCGTTTGGTTTGCTCTACGATGGCTATTTTTGCAGGTTTCACTTCTTATGTCGTGTCAGTAACGAAGGCACTGTCCATCACTTATATTATTGGAAAAAATAGGATCAGTCTGTTGTCTGAGTACAAGTTGAATCCCTATGATGAACTGCAGTTTGATTTAACAAAAACGCCACAATTAGTCCTTCTCGCGTTTAAAAGAAATGAAGAAAAAAACTAGATCACGGTCACGGATCCTAGTCAAGTTAGAAAGCTGATCATAGCAGACCAGACACGATCACCGTTGTCTCGCACAGATCGAGCACCGGCAGTTGCTCTAGCACTAACAGCGGCAGCAGCTCAGTCTGATCCAGCTGAGGATTGGGCACCGACAGCGTCAGCGGATCAGTTTGATCTATCGGAGGATCGGGCATCGACACTGGCACCTGCTCCGACACCGGCACCAACTCTACAAGGAGCACCATCTCCGGCAGCAGTAGCGGCTTCGGCACCTGCACCAACACTTGCACTTGCATCTGCTCCGGCCCGTGCAGTTGCACCGGCAACAGACTGGGCTGCAGTTCGCACTTCATATACCAAAGTCCTTACAAAAACCGACATGTCCACCTTCTTGGTAAGCACTGGCCGCAAAAGTGCTTCGTTCTTTTTTCTTTCCATGTTGTTGCACATGATTCACTGTGTTGATCTAACTGTTTGGGTATGTCTTCTTGTTTGCAAACAGATAATTCCTAGAGCAGGAGGGAGTCGTTCAACAATCCGGGCGACCGCGGCCAAGTTTCTCTTACCATGCGCAGCCTTGGTGTGAATGAACCTGCTCAATATACCGTAAGTACAAAGGATGGTCGCATGATGATTGATGCTAAAGGATGGTCAAGGTTCAAATCTAAATCATATCTTGCGGTAGGGGATGATGTCAAAATCGAACTTTCTCGGCAAGGAGAGCTGGTCCAAATCAACTTTGAAATTCTTCAGTAGCAGCACGCAACTGCCGAACTGATCTATCCTCCGAGAGATTTCGATGTAATAATCTGGCATGGTGAAACAAGTGTCCTGTGTGTATAAGTAGTACGACAGTATTATTTATCACATGGTATATCGTTGATAGAATTGCAACTCTGATTGCTGGTTAGGAACTGTCGTTCGATTTCATTCCAACAGCTGCCGTGCTTTATTCAATTTTGTGCATTCGCCTTGCGACAGCATCTAAAACCAGCGCCGTACCGATTGCTTGCAATATGAAAAGCGCTGAGGTAGAACACATGGGCCCCCAAACATGCAGGGTCGGCCTGCGGCCCAAAGTCTAGAACCGTGAGCCTATCTGAGTATTATATTCTTAGCTGTACCCCCATAAAAAAAGCTAAACCCCCATAATGCCCGTGCGTTGCAGAGGGAGTATATTTCTCGGCAAGGTGAGCATGTGATATAAAAGATTTGGATATTTATTTACAGAGGGAGTATCTCTCTGTCAAAAAATATATTTATGTGTAACTAGTTACTCCTGTCTTTCTACTTCCTTTCGCCGATATGTGAGGCAACCGGCTACGGGGTCCACGTGCCATATGCACAAATTAGAGTGCACAACTTCAAGAGACACACCCCGGTCGTAGCGCCGCAGTAATGCCCAATGAGCCGTCAAATCACAACCCCCCTTTCCAGCTTTAGCAGTAAGCTGGTCGGACGAAGCGACAATATTTCACTGGGCCTGAATCCCCTTCTCCCTCGTCTGCTTGTTCAGAGAAAACCCCCTCTCGGCGATTGCATAGGGTTTTCTCATGGAGAACCAGGTACGGATTCTTCATCCATCCCCGATAAATCCAACTCCCTTGGTCACAGGTAATCCTAGGATGGCAGCCGCCGCCGTTGATGCATTTTTCTTCCTACTGAATCTAGTGTGTTTCATTTGCAGTGCCCAAAGTGCGAGTACCCTACAGGTTTATGCGCCCTCGGCGAGACGCCACACTTGTTCCTTCTCATCCTAACACAGCATTTTGAAATGCGCATAGTATGTTCCTAGAATCCTCTTTTCTATTCTGCAGGGTGGGGGTCTTTTGAACATGCTGTGTTCTCATATTATTTTTCCTGCAGTGTATTATTTGCTCTGCCAGAACACATGTACTCAAGATGCTCGGCCTTGCCATAACTGAATACACTAGTTTAATGGTCACAGTGAAGACAAGCCATGGATATAAGTTCCGAGTTGGGTTCATGAACCAAGAAGATCGCTGTTCTTTTTATGGTCGAACTTGGATAAACTTTCTCAAGTGTTACGGACTGAAAGTTTGCGCACGAATGTTGATGGAAATAGTAGAACCTGGTCTCATCTTCACTGCGATCTTCCACCCTGATGTCGTTCCAATTGTTCATCCATGTTAGTTTTGTATCTGGTTCTTGCTTGTTGCCTCGATTACTTCTTAATCCACCTATTCTGTCTAACTAATCACAATTTAACTTTAGAAGTAGCAACGAATCTCTCATGAAGATGCTACTTCTAACTAATATTTTCTTATAATTGGTGGCACGTGTAGGTTTTTTCAGAGTTAAGCAGTCTGCTCGTTTGTTACTCTGTAATAACTCGGCTGTTACTAATGGCACTAAAGTTGACTGGATCGACATCCACAAGTTCCTGCACTTTATTGATCGTCTTGAGGTCCTTGTGGGGCGTTTCAATGGTGGAAGGCCACGTGGGATATGTGTGCCACTGCTGCACTCGTTGAACAGGTCCAACTGTGTCGAGAAACTTATGGTATGAGCTGTTTTCTGTTATATATGTTGTTCATAAACTATTGCTTATACACAGTTTTACAGCTGTGATCTTCTTGAAACAGGAACTGGCGAGTTCTATTGTTCCTATACAGATGCCTGACCATGGTCGGGTCAGACTTGCGCTTGGTCACAACATGATGTTTATGTCGACCTACTCAATTTCCCTTGGAGGTGAAAAGATACTTATTCATGGGTGGTCTCAAAATAATGAAGGCCCGTCCATCTGGGAGAATAGGACAGAAGGTTATGTTCATGCTTTTCCATGGCTCTAAAGCGAATATCCTGTTTATTGACCACGTTGCGAGATGAAGCCACTTTCAGAAGGTTGTGGATGCGCGGGGTGGCGCCTGGGCCTTGTCCCTGGGCTTGGCGGCCTCACCCTTGGTTAACTGTAGGCAAAGTAGCACTATTCGAGGCGTGCTTTGTACGGTTGAACCTATATAAGTACTCATACCGCTTTCAGCTTTGGTTGTTAAGTGCCCCTGCTGGTTTCAGTTAAGGTTGTTAAGTACTCCTGCTGCTTTTACAGTCTGTCGTGTCTCTTCAGTCCTGTCTTCCTCCAGCCACCAAAACCAAACCAGCACCGGCGGGGCCGCCTGCTTCCGCCTCCCACGGCTGGCTGCGCCTCAGCGCACACATCGCCGCCCCACGGTCTCCTAAATCGTTAATGCCGGCGTCCTCCGCGCGCTTTGGTGCGCTCGCCGCGGCGCCGCCCTCTCGCGTTGTCAACATGGTCAACAAACAACAGGAATCAGCAGAAGTACGTGGAGAGGATGACAGTAGGGGCCCACCACGTCAGCGTATGGAAAAATAAAATGCTTCCTCCTAGTGTTTTCCTGACATCTGGGACCCACGACATTGTGAGCGTATATAGTCAATAGACAAGAGAACAGCACAAGATCGGCTGACACCTGGGACGTAGCTACTTGAGCATTATTATTTTTTGTTTGGTATTGTTGAGACGGAGCAGGGTTTGAACTGGGCTGTGGCCCGTCTAGCCCAGGCTTATATTTTATGTTCACCATGTGACCAGCCCATCTATTTTTTCTTTGTGAAAATGAGCCCAGTTTATTTTTTCTGAAGAATACCCAATCTAGGCCTACTTATTTTTCTACGCCCTGATGGGCTGCAACTCTTTCAAGACGCCTGCAAATCTTGAAAGTAATATCAAATGGATTGTAAATATAAAAATAGATGACAAATTGGGAATTACTTTATAATTTCTGATTTTTTTTCACATTTTCAGATTCCTATTTCACTGGGTATTAACCTAATTTAAATATATCTTCAAAGTACTTTAAATCTGGCTCGACATTTCGGTATTAAAAATAGTTTGGAACCGACAGAAATATGCGAAATTGGCCCTGGCCAACCAAAAAAAATGACTGCAATAAATTGCATAAGACGTTGCCATGAGCTATATATAAATTATTAAAAAAAGAGGGAGTGGTCTGACTTGTGGGCCTGTTTAGTTGACGCGTATGCAAGATCTTTTTAGTTATTATATACATCAACAAACGATTCTAGCAGACGTAACCGTTGGATGTCAATCCCACGGCCGTCGTGTTTCTTAAATCTCTGATCTTCTTGCTCTAGCCGCCAAAGCAGCGCCGGCGGGACCGCCTACTCCCGCCTCCCGTGGCCGGCTGTGCTGCCGCGCAGGCCTCAGGGCCCCCTACTACTCCCGCCGCTCGCGAGGGCATCCCTCTACTCACCCACACCCCCTGTTATTCTGCGGCGACGGCAACCTCACACCGCAGCCGAACCGGTGAACCCTCGTACTCCTCTCCGCGCGGGCTTCCACTGCCGCGTCTTCCCCGGCTCCGCGTCGTCCCCTTCCTAGGCCTCGCCATCATCCACCACAGTGGTGCTCTCGGCGCGGCGTGGTCAATGTGGTCAACGACCGACTTCCATCGGAAGAGTACTATACGTGGAGAGGCTGACAGCTGGGTCCACGGGAGCCGCAAGGAAGTTCCTCCTGATTACAAGGAAAATAATTATTCCTCCACCTGACAGTGGGGACCCACCGGACGGGCCACCAGTATTTTGCGAAAAAATCATTTCCCCCTGACTGCTGGGACCCACCGGACGGGCCACCGTATTTCGCGAAAAAACGTTCCCCCAGCTGTCAGCTTGGACCCACCGGAAGTGCCTCCTTATTACGCATAAAAAATGAATACTCCCCCGGCTAGCTGGGACCCACCTTGGTGGGAGGCTGACTTGTGGGCCTACTAAGTTGACGGGGATGAAGGACTTTGTCAACTTAGTCAATATGAACGATTCTAGCTCCAGTGACCGTACGATGTCCATCCAACGGCCGTAGTGCTTCTTCAACCTCTGGTCTTCTTGCTCCAGCCGCCCAAAGTAGCACCGGTCGTGCCGCATGCTCCTGCCTCCCGTGGCCGGTTGTGCTGCCGCAGAGGCCTCACGGCCCCTACTATTCCCACCGCTGGCCAGGCCCTGCGGCGATGCCAGCCTCACACCGCAGCCGAACCAGTGAACCCTCATACTCCTCCTCGCGCGGGCTTCCACTGCCGCGTCTTCCCCGGCTCCGCGTCGTCCCCTTCCTAGGCCTCGCCATCGTCCACCGCCATGGTGCTCTCCGCGCGGATTGGTCAACGTGGTCAAGGAACGACTTCCATCGGAAGAGTACTGTACGTGGAGAGGCTGACAGCTGGGTCCACGGCCACAACCCAGTTTTTTTGTGATTTGCCAAGTAAGTCGCTTTGTCAGGCCTGTTGGGCTGCAAATCTTTCAAGACGAGGAGAGCTTTCATTCGGCTGGCCGAGAAAATGGCCCATCAGTAATGAGAAATGGGCTGTACATTTTTAAAACACATCAAACCGGCAATTAGTTTCAAATATCTTTTTTTCATTTCAAGATTTTAAATTACATTAATTTTTATGCGTGGAGAATTTGTTGGATTTTATATTGATATACATTTATTTTTAAAATCAGTTTGAATGTGAGTCGAAATTTCGGGATTAAAAACAGTTCGGACCGCACCAAAATATGCAAAATTTCATATAATTTTTTAACCGTGGCCACAATATGGGCTGTAATGCTAACAAAAAGAATATGGGCTCCAAAAAAACCTTAAGAATTAGCAAATGGGCTGTAAATTATTAGAAATAATGGCAGATGGGCTGTATGCTGTTTTCCACAGATTTGAGGCTTTCCTAAAAAAAGGCTGACGCACAAGCACTGACTGTTGGATGTCCATCCAACGGCCGTCGTGCTTCTTCAATCTCTGCTCTTCCTGCTCCAACCGCTCAAACAAGCGCCGGTGGGACTGCCTGCTCCCTCCTCCCCGCGGCTGGCTGTGCTGCTGCGCAGGCCTCACCGCCCCACCGTACTCCCATCACTGGCCTAGCCATCCCTCTACTCACCCACACCTGCTGTTATTCTCCGGCAACGGGAGACGGACCAGTAAACCCTCATACAGTCGTACTCCCCTCCGCGTGGGAAACAACTACCGAGTCTTCCCTACCTCTGTGTCGTCCCCTTCCAAGGCCTCGCCGTCGTCCACCGCCGTGGTGGTCTCGGCACGGCGTGGTCAATGTGGTCAACGACCGACTTCCATCGGAAGAGTACTGTGCGTGGAGACGCTGCCAGCTGGGTCCACGGCCACAGCAAGGAAGTGCCTCCTTATTACGCGCAAAATAATTATTCCTCCACCTGACAGCGGGGACCCACCGGACGGGCCACCGTATTTCGCAAAAAAAATGTTTCCCCCCTGACTGCTAGGACCCACCAGCTACACCTTCGCATGCAAGGAAGTGCGTCCGGGCAAAAAAACAAAACGATTCGCCCCCCTGACTGCTGGGACCCACCAGCTACATCTTCGCACGCAAGGAAGTGCCTGACAGTCGGGACCCACCTGTTCGAAGTGTACGTAACATTGTCATTCTGGTCGCGAACGTGTACATACATATATACTGGTGGATGTAGAGGCGCGCACGTGTCGTAGTAGAGGCGTGCACGTAGCATGTACACGTACGTACAGCAGCCAGGGTGCAAGAAAGAAAATACAGCCACATATGTGTACATACAGGCGGGGTCTCGAACGCCTACCCGCGCATACGTACGGCGAGGGCTTGTTGACATGGCTGGGTCGGAACGGAGAAACAGCATCGTCGTCATGTTCATGGGGAGGCAACGGAATGCGTCGTGTTCATGGGGAGGCAACGGAATGCGTCGTGTTCATCGGGAGGCAATGGAACGCGTGGGAGCCAACCGGCTAGGTCGGAACAGAATGCGTCGTCATGTTTATCGGGAGGGCTTGGACGGAACAGGCAATGGAAACGAGGCCTGGCGTACTGCAGAACAGAGGAAACGGCCTTGTGTTCGATCGGCCACGTTCAAAACGGGATCCTGTTCATCGGGAGGGGTCTGGCGTACCGCAAAACGGACGAAACGGACCTCCTAAGGTCGAAACGGGGGTCCTGTTGATCGGGAGGGGTGTGGCGTACCGCAAAACGGACGAAACGGACCTCCTACGGTCAAAACGGGGGTCTTGTTGATCGGGAGGGGTGTGGCGTACCGCAAAACGGACGAAACGGACCTCCTACGGTCAAAACGGGGGTCCTGTTCATCGGGAGGGGTGTGGCGTATCGCAAAATTGGACTCCATGAGATACTGTTCATCTCCACCGTCGACCTCCTCCAGCCTCCACGGGCTCCTGTTCATCCAGCCTACACCGCGCACTACTTCATCGGCTA